>NC_134688.1:466079132-466381632 GCF_050947455.1 Rhinoderma darwinii | reverse complement strand
TCTGTCTGAGTGGGGGTATAATTTTACATGTGCAAACTTAGCCTTACCTGTAAACTAGATACTGTTGAGGTAGATGGCTTATTATCATAGATAGGAGAGTTGCTATCATTAATGGAGTCAAAACCTGTGTAAGATAAAAACATATTTCATCAAAAATAAATGAGATAGAAATGAGAATAAATTAGAATAACTACAATAGACAGGACTATGTTGGGCGGTATGTAAATGACACATGTACTGTTCTCTATCATCCTTTGGATGAACACTGTAGGAGCAACGATTGGACATGATAGGCCAGTGTCTTTAATCAACCTTATCAAATATGTAACTATAGGACCAGGTCTACACAGTCATTACTCATACCTCTAATTTAGTTGCAGAACTTTAAAACACAACCCAGTGGCACCACCACTATCCGAAATGGGGAACCAGTAGACAGGGTATCATGAGGGTGTGGGGTGACTGGTTAGTGTTTGTGTGGAGGGCAAGGGCCCACATCCTAAAATAATCCACACAAATATTGGGAGAACCTTCAAAGTCCATTCAGATGTTGGCGATGGCCGAATTTAAATCTAGAAACTCGAGACTTCAAGGTAATAATCCTCACTAGTGAGACAGCATGCTGCCTGATATGGCTTTACGTACTTTGTCTTATGGATACAGGGTCTGATATATAAGCAAGGTTACGTTCTCCGAGATTGTTATTCTGAACGGTCCTCAGATTGCTGTCGTTCTTCTCGTGGGTTTTCCTGTTAAGTAACAAGAGTTGTTCTCAATGGGCACACCTTTTCATTTTAGAGTAATTACAAAATGTCCTAACAAAGAGACGTTATAAGACTGTATGCATATAGCAACATATATAACCCCTCTTAGTCTCCCCCCATTATCCTAAACAATATAACGACCGACACGTAACACTCTTTGAAAGTGGGGTTGACCCGGAGGTCGGCCACTACTTTATTAATACAATAAAAATGTGAATAACATTTGACAAAAATATATAAACACTAAATGACCTTAACAAAGGTCAATGAACAACCCGTATGCCTGCCTAGCCCAAGGACATGTAGGTAAATCCCCTTCTACTTCCGCCCGCTGTGATGTAACGACACCATAATACAAAATACACCAACAATACACCATTGTGTCCAAAACAACACAGTAAACAAATCTTTTTCCCTTTGTGGAGTTCCTTTTTTTTTTTTTTAAACACGCTTTTCCAGTACACAGAACAGTTTCACCTGCTCGTTTGTCTTTTTTTTTTTTTTTTTAACTTTTCCAGTTTTCCAGTTTCCTATATTTTTATTTTTTTTATAACACCTTCCATATAAACGTAAAGTTTGTGTTTTTTTAAAATAAATATATAGTCCACAACCAACCAACCAAATGATATACAAATAACCAAAGCATATATAAGGGAAGGGGAGGTAAAATCAAGGAAAGAGGCCACAGGTATGTGGCCCCTATATACCCTACCCCATTACCCTAAACCCACCCGCTTTCCACCCCTAACGCCCCTAACTAACTTCTGACTCACCCACCCCAGGGAAAGAGGAGGGGGAGGGAGACTACCCACACATTAACCCCTTCACTGCAACAGTCCTTGGCTCAGCGGTTAGACACCTGTGAACCTCCATAACATTCCATATAACATCTTCACCAGAACATTTCATATAACACACATCTTCACCAGAACATCCCATATAACACACATCTTCACCAGAACATTCCATATAACACACATCTTCTCCAGAACATCCCATATAACACACATCTTCACCAGAACATCCCATATAACACACATCTTCACCAGAACATTCCATATAACCCCCATCTTCACCAGAACATTCCATATAACACACATCTTCACCAGAACATTCCATATAACCCCCATCTTCTCCGGAACATTCCATATAACACACATCTTCACCAGAACATTCCATATAACACACATCTTCACCAGAACATTCCATATAACACACATCTTCACCAGAGCATTCCATATAACACACATCTTCTCCAGAACATTCCATATAACACACATCTTCACCAGAACATTCCATATAACACACATCTTCACCAGAACATTCCATATAACACACATCTTCTCCAGAACATTCCATATAACACACATCTTCACCAGAACATTCCATATAACACACATCTTCACCAGAACATTCCATATAACACACATCTTCACCAGAACATTCCATATAACACACATCTTCACCAGAACATTCCATATAACACACATCTTCACCAGAATATTCCATATAACACACATCTTCTCCAGAACATTCCATATAACACACATCTTCACCAGAACATTCCATATAACACACATCTTCACCAGAACATTCCATATAACACACATCTTCACCAGAACATTCCATATAACACACATCTTCTCCAGAACATTCCATATTACACACATCTTCTCCAGAACATTCCATATAACACACACCTCCACCAGAACATTCCATATAACACACATCTTCACCAGAACATTCCATATACCACACATCTTCTCCAGAACATTCCATATAACACACATCTTCTCCAGAATATTCCATATAACACAAATCTTCTCCAGAACATTCCATATAAAACACACCTCCACCAGAACATTCCATATAACACACATCTTCACCAGAACATTCCATATAACACACATCTTCTCCAGAACATTCCATATTACACACATCTTCTCCAGAACATTCCATATAACACACATCTTCACCAGAACATTCCATATAACACACATCTTCACCAGAACATTCCATATAACACACATCTTCACCAGAACATTCCATATAACACACATCTTCACCAGAACATTCCATATAACACACATCTTCACCAGAATATTCCATATAACACACATCTTCTCCAGAACATTCCATATAACACACATCTTCACCAGAACATTCCATATAACACACATCTTCACCAGAAAATTCCATATAACACACAACTTCACCAGAACATTCCATATAACACACATCTTCTCCAGAACATTCCATATTACACACATCTTCTCCAGAACATTCCATATAACACAGACCTCCACCAGAACATTCCATATAACACACATCTTCTCCAGAACATTCCATATAACACACATCTTCACCAGAACATTCCATATAACACACATCTTCACCAGAACATTCCATATAACACACATCTTCACCAGAATATTCCATATAACACACATCTTCACCAGAACATTCCATATAACACACATCTTCACCAGAACATTCCATATAACACACATCTTCACCAGAACATTCCATATAACACACATCTTCTCCAGAACATTCCATATAACACACATCTTCTCCAGAACATTCCATATAACACACATCTTCACCAGAACATTCCATATAACACACATCTTCACCAGAACATTCCATATAACACACATCTTCACCAGAACATTCCATATAACACACATCTTCCCCAGAACATTCCATATAACACACATCTTCACCAGAATATTCCATATAACACACATCTTCACCAGAACATTCCATATAACACACATCTTCACCAGAACATTCCATATAACACACATCTTCACCAGAACATTCCATATAACACACATCTTCTCCAGAACATTCCATATTACACACATCTTCTCCAGAACATTCCATATAACACACACCTCCACCAGAACATTCCATATAACACACATCTTCACCAGAACATTCCATATAACACACATCTTCTCCAGAATATTCCATATAACACAAATCTTCTCCAGAACATTCCATATAACACACACCTCCACCAGAACATTCCATATAACACACATCTTCTCTAGAACATTCCATATTACACACATCTTCTCCAGAACATTCCATATAACACACACCTCCACCAGAACATTCCATATAACACACATCTTCTCCAGAACATTCCATATAACACACATCTTCTCCAGAATATTCCATATAACACAAATCTTCTCCAGAACATTCCATATAACACACACCTCCACCAGAACATTCCATATAACACACATCTTCACCAGAACATTCCATATAACACACACCTCCACCAGAACATTCCATATAACACACATCTTCACCAGAACATTCCATATAACACACATCTTCACCAGAACATTCCATATAACACACATCTTCTCCAGAACATTCCATACAACACACATCTTGTCCAGAACATTCCATATAACACACATCTTCTCCAGAACATTCCATATAACACACATCTTCACCAGAACATTCCATATAACACACATCTTCACCAGAACATTCCATATAACACACATCTTCTCCAGAACATTCCATACAACGCACATCTTCTCCAGAACATTCCATATAACACACATCTTCTCCAGAACATTCCATATAACACACATCTTCACCAGAACATTCCATATAACACACATCTTCTCCAGAACATTCCATATAACACAGACCTCCACCAGAACATTCCATATAACACACATCTTCTCCAGAACATTCCATATAACACACATCTTCACCGGAACATTCCATATAACACACATCTTCTCCGGAACATCCCATATAACACACATGTTCTCCGGAACATTCCATATAACACACATCTTCACCAGAACATTCCATATAACACACATCTTCACCAGAACATTCCATATAACACACATCTTCACCAGAACATTCCATATAACACACATCTTCTCCAGAACATTCCATATAACACACATCTTCACCAGAACATTCCATATAACACACATCTTCACCAGAACATTCCATATAACACACATCTTCTCCAGAACATTCCATATAACACACATCTTCACCAGAACATTCCATATAACACACATCTTCACCAGAACATTCCATATAACACACATCTTCACCAGAACATTCCATATAACACACATCTTCACCAGAATATTCCATATAACACACATCTTCTCCAGAACATTCCATATAACACACATCTTCACCAGAACATTCCATATAACACACATCTTCACCAGAACATTCCATATAACACACATCTTCACCAGAACATTCCATATAACACACATCTTCTCCAGAACATTCCATATTACACACATCTTCTCCAGAACATTCCATATAACACACACCTCCACCAGAACATTCCATATAACACACATCTTCTCCAGAACATTCCATATAACACACATCTTCTCCAGAATATTCCATATAACACAAATCTTCTCCAGAACATTCCATATAACACACACCTCCACCAGAACATTCCATATAACACACATCTTCACCAGAACATTCCATATAACACACACCTCCACCAGAACATTCCATATAACACACATCTTCACCAGAACATTCCATATAACACACATCTTCACCAGAACATTCCATATAACACACATCTTCTCCAGAACATTCCATACAACACACATCTTGTCCAGAACATTCCATATAACACACATCTTCTCCAGAACATTCCATATAACACACATCTTCACCAGAACATTCCATATAACACACATCTTCACCAGAACATTCCATATAACACACATCTTCTCCAGAACATTCCATATAACACACATCTTCACCAGAACATTCCATATAACACACATCTTCACCAGAACATTCCATATAACACACATCTTCACCAGAACATTCCATATAACACACATCTTCACCAGAACATTCCATATAACACACATCTTCACCAGAACATTCCATATAACACACATCTTCACCAGAACATTCCATATAACACACATCTTCACCAGAACATTCCATATAACACACATCTTCACCAGAATATTCCATACAACACACATCTTCTCCAGAACATTCCATATAACACACATCTTCACCAGAACATTCCATATAACACACAACTTCACCAGAACATTCCATATAACACACAACTTCACCAGAACATTCCATATAACACACATCTTCTCCAGAACATTCCACATAACACACATCTTCTCCAGAACATTCCACATAACACACATCTTCACCAGAACATTCCATATAACACACATCTTCTCCAGAACATTCCATATAACACACATCTTCACCAGAACATTCCATATAACACACATCTTCTCCAGAACATTCCATATAACACACATCTTCACCAGAACATTCCATATAACACACATCTCCACCAGAACATTCCATATAACACACATCTTCTCCAGAACATTCCATATAACACACATCTTCTCCAGAACATTCCATATAACACACAACTTCACCAGAACATTCCATATAACACACATCTTCTCCAGAACATTCCATATAACACACATCTTCTCCAGAACATTCCGTATAACACACATCTTCTCCAGAACATTCCATATAACACACATCTTCACCAGAACATTCCATATAACACACATCTCCACCAGAACATTCCATATAACACACATCTTCACCAGAACATTCCATATAACACACATCTTCTTCAGAATATTCCATATAACACAAATCTTCTCCAGAACATTCCATATAACACACACCTCCACCAGAACATTCCATATAACACACATCTTCTCCAGAACATTCCATATTACACACATCTTCACCAGAACATTCCATATAACACACACCTCCACCAGAACATTCCATATAACACACATCTTCTCCAGAACATTCCATATAACACACATCTTCTCCAGAATATTCCATATAACACAAATCTTCTCCAGAACATTCCATATAACACACACATCCACCAGAACATTCCATATAACACACATCTTCACCAGAACATTCCATATAACACACACCTCCACCAGAACATTCCATATAACACACATCTTCACCAGAACATTCCATATAACACACATCTTCACCAGAACATTCCATATAACACACATCTTCTCCAGAACATTCCATACAACACACATCTTGTCCAGAACATTCCATATAACACACATCTTCTCCAGAACATTCCATATAACACACATCTTCACCAGAACATTCCATATAACACACATCTTCACCAGAACATTCCATATAACACACATCTTCACCAGAACATTCCATATAACACACATCTTCACCAGAACATTCCATATAACACACATCTTCACCAGAATATTCCATATAACACACATCTTCTCCAGAACATTCCATATAACACACATCTTCGCCAGAACATTCCATATAACACACACCTTCACCAGAACATTCCATATAACACACAACTTCACCAGAACATCCCATAAAACACACATCTTCTCCTGAACATTCCATATTACACACATCTTCTCCAGAACATTCCATATAACACAGACCTCCACCAGAACATTCCATATAACACACATCTTCACCAGAACATTCCATATAACACACTTCTTCTCCAGAACATTCCATATAACACACACCTCCACCAGAACATTCCATATAACACACATCTTCTCCAGAACATTCCATATAACACACATCTTCTCCAGAACATTCCATATAACACACATCTTCTCCAGAACATTCCATATAACACACATCTTCACCAGAACATTCCATATAACACACATCTTCTCCAGAACATTCCATATAACACACATCTTCACCAGAACATTCCATATAACACACATCTTCTCCGGAACATCCCATATAACACACATCTTCTCCGGAACATTCCATATAACACACATCTTCACCAGAACATTCCATATAACACACATCTTCTCCAGAACATTCCATATAACACACATCTTATCCAGAACATTCCATACAATACACATTTTCTCCAGAACATTCCATATAACACACATCTTCACCAGAACATTCCATATAACACACATCTTCTCCAGAACATTCCATATAACACACATCTTCTCCAGAACATTCCATATAACACACATCTTCTCCAGAACATTCCATATAACACACATCTTCTCCAGAACATTCCATATAACACACATCTTCACCAGAACATTCCATATAACACACATCTTCTCCAGAACATTCCATATAACACACATCTTCACCAGAACATTCCATGTAACACACATCTTCTCCAGAATATTCCATATAACACACATCTTCACCAGAACATTCCATATACCACACATCTTCACCAGAACATTCCATATAACACACATCTTCACCAGAACATTCCATATAACACACATCTTCTCCAGAATATTCCATATAACACACATCTTCACCAGAACATTCCATATACCACACATCTTCACCAGAACATTCCATATACCACACATCTTCACCAGAACATTCCATATAACACACATCTTCTCCAGAATATTCCATATAACACACATCTTCACCAGAACATTCCATATAACACACATCTTCTCCAGAACATTCCATACAACACACATCTTCACCGCTAGTCGTAACTCAGTGTTACGTGGCTTGAAAATCTCAACGCCGTAGTTAAAGGATAACACCAGAATTGCCCGATGCATCAAGAATAACGTAGTCTGATTTTATATTGAGCACATTCTCACTGTATATTACAGCAGCAGAATTTACGGCTCTCTGATGGACTGTGATAGATGACTTACCATGCATCACTCTGATAGCCGCTCTCTGGAAAGAAATGTAAAGAAATGTCAGGAGAGCAATAAAACGTATGGAAATAAGAAGGTTAGCTAAATAGAGGGAACAGCTTGTTGCAAAATATGATGAATAAAAGACAAAAGTCACAGTGTGAGGAGAGAAGCCGCATATACGGCCTGCAGATAATTAGTCTCTGTGAAGCCAAAAAAGTTATAATTTACTGCAGCTAAATATTTATAGGACCAGTTCCCTTCAAACGTTAGATGTTCAGGAAGAAAATAGAAGCTCCGCGGGATCTATAAAAATTTATTTTTGACTCGTGAATCCGGCAGAGTTGCTATTTTGTAATTCTAGGAAAGAAAATAACCAACAGGTCTACAGTGTGAGGACGCCATCAAGCAGCTCCTCATATCTCAGCTTCCTCAATATCTGTCTGTGTGATTTTAGGTGGATTCCAAGAAAAGGGGTTATGTGGGGACTGAAAATTAATATCACTGTAGTCCCTGCAGTATGTGATACACTCGCTAATATACATCCCGGCCCCATGTTGTGCTGATTGTGAGATTTTCATGGATTTTTATAGCGCTGCCGGAGGACCGGAAGTCTAGTTGCACAGCCTCCTTCTTTGATGATGATACGACTCTTTGTCATGTGACCGGCCCCGCTGTACTGTATGTACTCTGCTGTACTACTACTCCTGCTTGTACATAGAGTACAACCGAGCCGGTCACATGGCGAATAGTCGTATCGTCATCAAAGAAGATTGTGCAACTAGACTTCCGGTCTCCCACCAGCGCTATAAAAATCCATGAAAATCTCAGAATTAGCGCGACAGGGGACCGGAATGTATATTAGCGAGTGTATCACATACTGCAGTAAGCACACTGCTAATAATTTTCGGTCCCCACATAACCCCTTTAAATTAGGGGATATTATAGACTATATAGTCATTCTTGACTACTTTTGAGACGTGACAACAGGAAGATACTTAAAAGGCATGTTTTAAGTGGGGTCCTGCATTAAATTTATTAGCATATGCCCCACCCATTTATATAGGGTACGGCCCCAACTAGTAACTACCACAGGCACGGGCCCCCACCATACAGGGGGAACTGTATAGCGTTACCTACAGGGGGGGATGTATGGCGTTAGCACCATACAGCCCCCACTGTAGAGAACGCCATACAGAGTCCCCCCTGTAGATAACGCCATACAGCCCGCTTTGTAGATAACGCCATACAGTCCCCTCTGTAGATATCTACAAAGGGGGCTGTATGGCATTATCTACAGAGGGGGCTGTCTGGCGTTCTCTACAGAGGGGGCTGTATGGCGCTATCTACAGAGGGGGCTGTATGGCGTTATCCACAGGGGGGGTTCTGTATGGCGTTATCTACAGGGGGGGCTGTATGCCGTTATCTACAGGGGGCTGTATGGCGTTATCTACAGGGGGATGCATGGCGCTATCTACAGAGGGGGCTGTATGGCGCTATCTACAGAGGGGGCTGTATGGAGTTATCTACAGAGGGGGCTGTATGGCGTTATCTACAGGGGGGGCTGTATGGCGTTATCTACAGGGGGGCTGTAAAAAAGGCACTATCTACAAGGGGGGGTTGTGTGACACCCAGGGGAGGGGGGGGCCCAGTCAAAAGTTTGCTATGGGGCCCAGTCTTTCCTAGTTACGCCCCTGGCCCCAACCTAAGGCGTTTTCATCTCAAGTAGTTCATATGATCTCTTTCATCACACCGAAAAATTCATACAGACCCCAGACCAGAACATTAAACAAATACAGATACCAGACCAGACCCCCTAAACAAATACAGACCAACAGCCCCTATAGGCAAATATAGTCCCCAGACCACTAAACAAATACAGATACCCCTAAAGTAAAACAGACCCCAGACCAGAAACCTAAACTAATTCAAATACCAGACCTCCAAAACAAATACAACCCAAGACCAAGCCCCCTAAATCCCAGACTAGACCCCTAAACTAATACAGATACCAGACAAGACCCCCTTACAAATACAGACCTCTACCCTCCTGGCGCCACCACAGACAACATCCTGATGCCAGTCCCCGTGTCAGGATCTTGTCTGCGGCGGCATCCGGGATTGAAGAGGACTGCAGGAACGGAGAGAGGTGAGTAGTCAAGACGCAACGCCCTCGGGAGACTTGCCAGTTTTTATGGGACTTTGGGAAGTGTCCCCTTTTTTCAGGAGCCTCCTCATGATTCCAGTAGAGTTGACAAGTAAGTATATAGTCATTGTGCCCTTGTTCAGATCAATTAGGCTCAGTTCAGATCAATTAGTCAGCCCACCTTGGCCAAGGTATTTAGGGCTGCATTTCTGTCCCAAGTGAAGAAAGGGGACCTTTGCCAACCTGATGACCTAAGAGCTTCCCCACCTACCCTACCTGATGGCCATTTAGTGATCTTATCCAACAGAGAAGAAGTGAGAGATGGCCACACATACGGATGGATCTCATTTTAGAAGTCCAAGGTCACGTTCAGACGTGGCAGAACTGCAGCGGATTTCATCCGCGGCAATGTAAAGCGGCAATATACAGCACAAAACATGTAGACGGCGTTCTTAAAACACCATCCACATGTAGCAAAAAAATTCTGCACTGAAATTTGAGCATGCTGCGGATTTTTAATGCTCAATATGTTGTAAAACAGCCACCGATTTTCACAGCGGGTTTCATCCTCTCAATGTATAGTGTGAAATCCACAGCGAATCTACAGCACAATCAGTGGCAAAATCCATATGTAACACTTGTGGATTTTGCCGTAGAGTCGCTTCAGATTTGCAGTGAAATCTGCGCAGATTTCTATCAACATGCGGGAGTCACTGGCTCGGTTGTCTATGCAACTCCCATAGACCAGTGGAGAGAGCCATGTGCATGTGCAGTCAACTTTACTATATATTCTGAGTCCCAGAAGTGGGATGAGGCCCGCACCACATTTATTGCTCCAGGGCCTTCAGCAACTTTGATTAAGTGCTTACAGAATACAGTTACTATATACATAATTACATCTATGTACAGTAAAATTCCTTTAATCTGGTATCCAGTTTGATAATCCAGTCTGATAATCCTGCACTTGTTCACATGGCTGGTTTTAGGGTGTGACAAACTGCGCAATTGCTTTAGATAGACAGACAGACAGACAGACAGACAGACAGACAGATAGACAGATAGATAGATAGATGTGTGAGCCAAAACGTTGCACTTTTGGGGTCAATAAAGCACCCCTAACATTACTGTCGATATATGGACAGTGATGTCAGAGGGAGAGAAGGGGTCCCAAGCAGAGTGCTACAAGCGGTCTGCTGCAGGACTCCGTCTCTGGGGAAGCCCCTAACATAACTAGCCTTATAAGGACAGTGATGTCAGGGGCTTCCCCAGAGCTGGAGTACCAGAGCAGAGCCTTTACTAGCGCTCTGCCTGGGACTTCAGCTCTGCTCCAGACATCACTATCCATATATGGACAGTGATGTCAGGAGTAGAGCAGGAGTCCCAGGCAGAGTGCTATTAGTGCTCTGCCCGGAACTATGACTCTGGGATTGCCCCTGACAACACTGTCCATATATGGACAGTGACGTCAGTGGTTTCTCCTGAAGCGGAATCCCCAGCCAGAGCACCTGGCTGGGGATTCCACTCCTAGAGGGAACCCCAAAGGCTCTACCTACAGTATGGGAGGCTGTGTGGTACTACCAGGGAGAGTGGCTGTGTGGCAGTACCAGGGAGGGTGGCTGTGTGGCACTACCATTGAGGGGGACTGTGTGGCACTACCTGGGAGGAGGGGGCCGTGTGGCACTACCTGGGGGGTTGTGTGGCACTACCTGGGGTAGCTCTGTTGCACTACCAGGGAGGGGGGCTGTGTGGCACTACCTGGGAGGAGGGCTGTGTGGCACTATCTACAGTGGGCCCTAAATTTATGGGGGTACAAACGGGGGGCCTAACTTCTATATGGGGGCATAAACAGGGCCTAACATCTATATGGGGGCACAAAGTGACGTTTTCTGCTATTTTACTGCTGCCGAGAGTTCCCCCTAATTCTGTGTTGTCCAAGGGCCCACATAAACCTGGAGCCGGCCCTGAATATGAGATAGATAGATAGATAGATAGATAGATAGATAGATAGATAGATAGATAGATAGATAGATAGATAGATAGATAGATAGATAGATAGATAGATAGATAGATGTAAGTTGTTATTAATAGTACTAACAATCATATGACTTTCAAGTGAAGTGACTGAATATCGATCAATTTAAATAAGGGACGACCTAGAGGAGAACAGTCCCATGCCTGTACTGCCTGAGATGCCTCTTATGTGGCTTTTCTGTTCCTGGGCTGTAATGATGCATTGATGAAATTAATTTTGCATGGGAACCGCTGTTCTTTTCCAGATAATGGCTTTCCTAAAATAAACCCCAGCCTGGACTCAGATATCTTCTTCCATGTCATTGAACACTGCAGATTACCTGTTTTCTTCCTTTTTTTCTTTTTGCAACAAAAAATAACAACTACGATGATGACGATGAGGAGGAGTAAACCTCCGAGAGACGCAAAGACGGCAATGAGGATGATGTCCGCCTGAGTCAGTGAATAGCTGCTCCCTGGAAGAGACGATAATACCGTAAAAAAGTCATGTTCTATATAACATATACAGTAAATATACTGATCATCTGATTGGTTACACATTGCTCTATCCCCGCCCCCTTAAAGGGGCCTCCCATCATAGAATTTATGGTATATGCTAGGATATGCCATCACTTTCTCATCGGTAGAGTTCCGACTGCCGGGAGTCCAACCGATTTTAGGACTGTAGAGGCTGCAGTTTTGATTCAGTGCCTGGGCCACCAGCAAAACAGGAAATTGCCGCTCAGCCCTTCATTCTCAGGTTCGCTGGAGGTCCTAGAGGTTGGATCCCCACACATGGCGTATCCCAGCACTATGAAATAACATTAAATTATGGAAATACCCCTTTAAAGAAGACCTGTCACCTCCTCGACACTGTATAAATCTATATGTAGTTAGCTCCACCTAGTGGCGGCTGCCTACAGCCGGAATTTTATAATTTCACTATGACTGGTAAGGTGAAGAAAAGAAGAAGATTTAGAGCTCTATATGTGTGGTAAAAAAAAACAGCTCTAATCCCTATAAAGATATATTATAAAACTATGGCAGATATTGAATTTAATTTAAAAAAAACAAAGTGTATTAGGTGGCGCTCACAGTGGGGGTGGGGCCCATTCTGAGTTTTGCTTAAGGGCCCTTTGATTTCTCCGTACATTACTTTATAAGGGGCATTTAAACTGTTTTGTATAAAAGTCGACTAGCCCTTTAAAAGCAAGGCACACGGACATGAGATAAAGAGAGAAAACAATCGTTCTCCCATCTACAACACATGTACCAATTGTCAGTTCCCTGAGGTTTGAGGGAAGGGCATTCAGGGCACGCCTTAGGTTGGATGGTGCCCTTTGTAGCCCCAACTCCATTGTAGCGTACCATATAGTGCCCAAAAAACTAGGGGATAGTCAATTCAAGGGCCACACTTACCTGGAATGTGTTCTCGTACTGTTATGTTGACTGTCGCTGACTGCGGTTGGCTCAGGGTTTGTATTGACGCCAGGCAGGTCAAGCTTAGACCACTTTCTGGGCTTATATTAAAGGTGCTTAGAGCTGTCACAAAGTAATTGGCTTCTGGGGTGTATCTAGTCGAGTAATATAAAGTATCTGCTAAAGTATTATTTATCTGCCATGTGATAGTTGGCGCTGGATACCACTGTGATGCTTGGCAGATCATGCTGACTGTGGAGTTCGGAGTCACAGTGACACTTCCGTTTGTTATTTTAATAGAGCCATTCACTAAGAAAGGAGACAAAACGATGCAATAGATAGATAGATAGATAGATAGATAGATAGATAGATAGATAGATAGATAGATAGATAGATAGATAGATAGATAGATAGATAGATAGATAGATAGATAGATAGATAGATAGATAGATAGATAGATATGAGATGCAGGATATATATACGTCCTGGCAGAGTTACAGAAAATACAGAACACTGAGACATGTACAAGTAGTTACATTTATTTATTATTCATATACACACCCTGAACAGACAGGTAGGCATCTTGAGTCACTGAGTTTAAGCTGCTGCATCCTATTATTCCGGAATTACTTTTGTTGACGTTGACAATTGTTATCTCGGAGGTAAACGCTCCTGTGATGGAGTTTGTGCTGTTCTGTACGATGATAAAATCTTTGCTCACTGTGGTCCCGGTGGGCGTTATCGAGACAATAAAAGTGTTCTGTAAGTACCATGAGATACTTTGCCACTGGGATCCTACTGTGCACAGGAAACTGGCGTTCGACCCACTGAGCACAGTAAAATTTGTAGGGCCTTCAATAATGTCGGAGCATGATCCATAATCTGTGGAGAGGACAACAAAGTGAGACAGTAAATAGCGACGCATGAACACTATATCATTTTATAAAGCAAGGATTGAGATACTTGATAAATGATATAATTCTAGCTACCAGCAGCCACCACTAGGGGGAGCTTTAGTTCTGATAAAGCTAGTATTAAACATAATGGGCGCTGTATTAATCTGTATGCAGTAGTGAGTGCAGGCAGACACTATGAGATTCTTGCCACGTCTCTTTCTTATATTAGTTTGTGAAGTCCCATACATCTACTTTATGATAAACTTGTGTTATTTGGCTTTTATTGAATTTGTTGATTTTGACAGATGTCAACTTTTCTGCTATTTTTATTTCAGCCATAAAATTCTCATTTCCCTTGTTTTTCTCTTTTTCTTTTTAGATTTTTCATTGTCAACGTTTTAGCATTTAGCACAATGTCAAACCGTCCAATTTCTATTTCCTAGAGGGATGGGAGGGCGCAGCTCAGAATGATCCTAATATATCAAAGTCGAAAAATAATAAAAGACATTAAACCCAATGGTTATTGTATTCCCAGGTCACTTTACTAAGTATCACGGTTAAACTCACCTTTAAAGGGTTGTCTAGAATTTCACCATTTGTAACAGATAACAATACAATAAGGAAAAAAATAGAAAAGAATAAAGATATTACACTTATTATCAGAGTTCTTTTTCGGCACCAAACCCCCTCCCCCCACCAATGACTACTCCAAAGTGATGGATATGTAACGTCGTGTGATTGTATCATCCAATCACTGACACTGGGGTCTACGGGGATTGGATAAAGCAATCACGTGATGATATTACAAATATGTCGGATATTATCATTTAAAGCTGCAGAGAGAAAGTTTATCAAGGGGTCGTGTGGATTTTTTGACTTTTACTGTATGTAGGCTTTTGCAACCGATTTATTTTCTTTGCTTCAATGCATCTAAAATAAAAAATGTAGCAACCGTACAGAGTTTTCATTAACCCTTTCATGGCCAAGGGTCATTGATGGCCCTGTGTCCAGGTCATATTTTCCATTTTTTTATATACACTTCTTTAATTGATAAGATCTTTGAATATCACAACTATTTTTACATTATTGTTAACAAAACTTATGAGGTTTTAATTTTCTAGATTAGTTTAATTTATTCCAGTTTTTAATTTTTACTATTAGCAGACAAATCACTAATAATGTGAAAAAATGCTTTGCTGTCATTTTTAATATATATATATATATAAACATACATACAATGTACAGCTCTGTAAACAATTAGACTTCTTCTCTCTCCGTGACCCTGGATCGCTTTGAGGGGAGAGTAAAGAAGGCTATATTCAAACCACAGTGAAAAAACGGTCGTTATAAACGGATCAACTGACAGTTTTTCATGGTCGTTTAGCATCAGTGAGTGTCCACGTTTTCATTCATTTCAAGTCCGTCTGACTTTTTAACAGCCGATTGTCATCCATTTGGCAGACGTTTTTCATGGCCGTTAAAAAAACGGATGAATTTTGTCAGGGTTTTTTCCCAACCCCCTGAGAACATGACAGTGCTCATGTAGATAATGCCACAGTGGCCACTGTAGATAGTGCCCATATAGATAGTGCAGGTGCCCACATATATAGTGCCATAGTGCCTATGTAGATAGTGCCACACACCCCTGTAAATAGCGCCACCCACCTCTATACATAGCACCACTGGGACTACCTTTAGGAGTGGAGTTCTTGGCCAGAGCATTGCCGATGCTCTGGACAGGGATTCGGCTCCTAGAGAGAACCCCTTGACGTTACTGTCCATATATAGACAGTGATGTTAGAGGCTGCCTCTAGAAGCACAATCCCTTATAATATAATACTATAATACTGTTCCCTAGGTACAATACAAGAAAAAACTACTATATCACTGCCCCTATATACAAGAATATAACTACTATAATACTGCCCCCTACATATAAGAAAATAACTACTATAATACTGCCCCCTATATACAAGAATATAACTACTATAATACTGCCCCTATATACAAGAATATAGCTACTATAATACTGCTCCTATATACAAGAATATAACTACTATAATACTGCCCCCTATGTACAAGAATATAACTACTACAATAATGCCCCTATATACAAGAATATAACTACTATAATACTTCCCCTATACACAAGAATATAACTACTATAATACTGCCCCCTATGTACAAGAATATAACTACTATAATACTGCCACTATATACAATAATATACTGTAAGTACTATAATACTTCCTCTATATACAAGAATATATCTACTATAATACTGCCCCCTATATACAAGAATATAACTACTATAATACTGCCCCTATATACAAGTATATAACTACTATAATACTGCCCCCTATATACAAGAATATAACTACTATAATACTGCTCCCTATATACAAGAATATAACTACTATAATACTGCCCCCTATATACAGGAATATAACTACTATAATACTGCCCCCTATATACAAGAATATAACTACTACAATACTGCCCCTATATACAAGAATATAACTACTATAATACTGCCCCTATATACAAGAATATAACTACTATAATACTGCCCCCTACATACAAGAAAATAACTACTATAATACTGCCCCCTATGTACGAGTATATTACTACTACAATACTGCCCCTATATACAAGAATATTACTACTACAATACTGCCCCTATATACAAGAATATAACTACTATAATACTTCCCCTATACACAAGAATATAACTACTATAATACTGCCCCCTATATACAAGAATATAACTACTATAATACTGCCCCCTTTGTACAAGAATATAATTACTATAATACTGCTCCTATATACAAGAATATAACTACTATAATACTACCCCTATATACAAGAATATAACTACTATAATACTGCCACTATATACAATAATATACTGTAAGTACTATAATACTTCCTCTATATACAAGAATATATCTACTATAATACTGCCCCCTATGTACAAGAATATAACTACTATAATACTGCCCCTATATACAAGAATATAACTACTATAATACTGCTCCTATATACAAGAATATAACTACAATAATACTGCTCCTATGTACAAGAATATAACTACTATAATACTGCTCCTATATACAAGAATATAACTACTATAATACTGCCCCTATATACAAGAATATAACTACTATAATACTGCCCCTATATACAAGTATATAACTACTATAATACTGCCCCCTATATACAAGAATATAACTACTATAATACTGCTCCCTATATACAAGAATATAACTACTATAATACTGCCCCCTATATACAAGAATATAACTACTATAATACTGCCCCTATATACAAGAATATAACTACTATAATACTGCTCCTATATACAAGAATATAACTACTATAATACTGCTCCTATGTACAAGAATATAACTACTATAATACTGCTCCTATATACAAGAATATAACTACTATAATACTGCCCCCTATATACAAGAATATAACTACTATAATACTGCCCCTATATACAAGTATATAACTACTATAATACTGCCCCCTATATACAAGAATATAACTACTATAATACTGCTCCCTATATACAAGAATATAACTACTATAATACTGCCCCCTATATACAGGAATATAACTACTATAATTATCTTTTTTATTTGAAAACTTGCAACAAAATATTACAATACCTTTGCAATACATTCATAACAGATAAAGAAAATAAACGTATGACTCTTAATAACATCACAATCATTAAACAAACCATAATATATTAATATTGCTCCAGTATAGATTGTTTCAACTATTTTTCATGATATTATTCTAGACAGTATTACAGGAGAGTTCTTCTTTATTGGTGACCAGGCAGCATCGCGCGCACCACAGATGGGACACGGTCACCACATTTATGACATATAGTAAACCTCTATGATATAAACGGAGCTCGGGGTAGAAGTCTCCATACAGCAGCTGAGAGTTTCACTGTCCCACTAGATGTGGTGACTGCAGGGACACAGCAGGGACATTACTCTGTAGATAAGTCTCTTGTATAAAGATGACATTGGTTTTGTCGTCAGACAGACGCTGGAATATCGCCTGCCGCCTGCTCCTATTCTTCACACTGTTCACATTAACAGGAGGTGATTTTCAGCCTCATCCTGGTTACATGTCTTTCCTACTTTTTTTTCCTTCTTCCACTGCTATGTCCAGTAACACCCCATCTTTTGGTGGACATTGGGGGGTCAGCATCTTCATCCTCAGGTTCGTTGTCTGGGATGTGTGAGGAGACTTGCTCCATTTCTGCTACTTCTCCCTGGTCATCTTCTCCCAGCGCACAGTAACGTCCCCCAGTTATCGCCAGAACTGGAGACTCCGGTGATTTCTTTGCAGCAGTGATTTTTTTCCTAGAAGAATTATCTGTTTTACTTCTTTTAACCGTCTGAAATCCCTCCTCATCCATACTGGTCGCTGCGGCTGGATTAGCTGGTTTTTTACTGGTCGCTGCGGCTGGATCAGCTGGTTCTTTACTGGTCGCTGCGGCTGGATCAGCTGGTTCCTTACTGGTCGCCGCGGCTGGAGCAGCTGGTTCCTTACTGGTCGCTGCGGCTGGATCAGCTGGTTCCTTACTGGTCGCTGCGGCTGGATCAGCTGGTTTTTACTGGTCACTGCGGCCGGCCCAGCTGGTTTTTTACTGGTCGCTGCGGCTGGATTAGCTGGTTCCTTACTGGTCGCTGCGGCTGGATCAGCTGGTTCCTTACTGGTGTCGGGCAGATGTTTGGTGACAGAGTGACTGGATATTTAACTTTTAGCATGACCTCTATTTTCAGTGGCTGGTGACACTTGTGCAGCATCCACAGATGGGACATTCGTCTCTGGAGCAGGGTCTCTGGTACTTTGGCTCACATCATCACTGGGACTTCCAGGTTCTGGGGTTGTATCTACACATATGGAGACATCCTCCTGCTCTTCCTCCATGGCTTCTTTAAAGGTCTCCTCTTTATTATGTTCTGCATGCGGACACTCCCGGAATGTATGTCCAGGTCCTAAGCACAGGTTACAGATGACAGGTCCTGTACAATCGTTCTTCACATGCCCAAACTGACCACATAGTGAGCACTTAATACGGGAACAGTTGAATGCCAGGTGTCTGCCCCCACATCTATGGCACAGACGCGGTTGACCAGGGCAGTAACATACGCCTCTCTCCGAGCCCAGGTAGAAGGAGTGCGGCAGATGTCTGGTCACTCCATTCTCCTGAACCAGCTGGATCTTGACAGAATATCCTCCATTCCAGATCTCCTCCTCATCATAGATCTTTGTTGGCAGTCTCTTCACCTCACAATATTTGCTCAACCAGTGCTGCAAATCTGCCAGAGCCACCACCTCAGACTGGAACCGGACGGTGGCGGTGACTACCTGGGGTTTAGTCAGCTGGATGACATGTAGATGCTCCCACATCGCGTGCTCCTTTGTATCGTTATAAATACTCCAGAATAAGTCTAGACTATATTGCAGCTTGAAACTGATGTCATAATTCCTACTGGAGGGAACGTGGATCAGAGTGAACACCTCAGAAGCTTTAAACTTCATAAACTCCTTCAACAAAACTTTCCCAATGTAGAGTCTGGAGGGGAGGTTTTCCTCTGGTCCTGAGTACCTGATTCTGACCGCGTTCCTCCTCTGAGGTGTGGGGTTAGTCGGTCTTGTGACGCTGGAGAACAGTCTCCTGTACTGAGGTCTGTCAGCAGGTGGGTCAGGACTGGACCTCTCCTTAGCTGATTGTACTGCAGATCCTCCTGTGTCTGCTCCTGATCGCTGTGTAACCTGCACTCCATTCACTGACACTGCAGACGGCTGAACCTCCAGAACAGGGTCTGCAATGTCCGCCTCAGCCTGTGCCGCTGGTTCATCAGATATCAGACTGTCAATCACCGCGCTGAGCGAGGTCTCACTTATAATATCAGGACATGAGGCACTTTCTTGCTCACTCCCAGGAGTGCCACTCGCATTCACTTCATCAGTACTGCACATAGAGTCTACTGCAGTTAACCCCTCGTCAGCTGGCACACATTTCTCTGCAGCTTTAGCAGCAGCATTTTTGTTGACTGATTGCACAGACCCCACACATGATGAGAGATGTGATCCTCCAGCCACTGCACACTCATATCTTCCAGGGTTTCCCTGCTCCACAATATTATACACAGTCTTATAGTCAGTGTCTTTTTTTGCAATGATATTTTTTCTCTTCACAGTTTGGGCTCTGGTCTCCCTTTTGTTCTCAATTGCCCGGTTCTTTATTTTGGGTACTGTGCATGATTCTTTCTGCAATCTCTCCTTCAAGATCACCAGCTCATGTGTGCAAACATCCAGACATTCACATTTCATCAGCTTTGCCTTTGGATCAGTCTCTTGGTTAATTTCAGTTCTCAATTTGCGAACTTGCATTTCCATTTCAAAGATATTTTTCTTTGTCATTTTTGTGCACAATTCACCAACATCATGAGATTCAGTTGACTCACCAGCCACCATTTCCAGATCATCACCTCCACCATCTCCATGCTGCAGGTCAAACTCCAGACTCTGGGCTTTCCCAGGATCATCAACCCAGGACCCCTCCCCTCCACCTGGGTCAGAAGCTATGCATAGTCCTAACAGGGAGCTCACAAGCACACGTCTATCCTCTCCTATAGACAAGAATATAACTACTATAATACTGCCCCCTATATACAGGAATATAACTACTATAATACTGCCCCCTATATACAAGAATATAACTACTATAATACTGCCCCCTACATACAAGAAAATAACTACTATAATACTGCCCCCTATGTACGAGTATATTACTACTACAATACTGCCCCTATATACAAGAATATTACTACTACAATACTGCCCCTATATACAAGAATATAACTACTATAATACTTCCCCTATACACAAGAATATAACTACTATAATACGGCCCCCTATGTACAAGAATATAACTACTATAATACTGCCACTATATACAATAATATACTGTAAGTACTATAATACTTCCTCTATATACAAGAATATATCTACTATAATACTGCCCCCTATATACAAGAATATAACTACTATAATACTGCCCCTATATACAAGAATATAACTACTATAATACTGCTCCTATATACAAGAATATAACTACAATAATACTGCTCCTATGTACAAGAATATAACTACTATAATACTGCTCCTATATACAAGAATATAACTACTATAATACTGCCCCTATATACAAGAATATAACTACTATAATACTGCCCCTATATACAAGTATATAACTACTATAATACTGCCCCCTATATACAAGAATATAACTACTATAATACTGCTCCCTATATACAAGAATATAACTACTATAATACTGCCCCTATATACAAGAATATAACTACTATAATACTGCCCCTATATACAAGAATATAACTACTATAATACTGCTCCTATATACAAGAATATAACTACTATAATACTGCTCCTATGTACAAGAATATAACTACTATAATACTGCTCCTATGTACAAGAATATAACTACTATAATACTGCCCCCTATATACAAGAATATAACTACTATAATACTGCCCCTATATACAAGTATATAACTACTATAATACTGCCCCCTATATACAAGAATATAACTACTATAATACTGCTCCCTATATACAAGAATATAACTACTATAATACTGCCCCCTATATACAGGAATATAACTACTATAATTATCTTTTTTATTTGAAAACTTGCAACAAAATATTACAATACCTTAGCAATATATTCATAACAGATAAAGAAAATAAACGTATGACTCTTAATAACATCACAATCATTAAACAAACCATAATATATTAATATTGCTCCAGTATAGATTGTTTCAACTATTTTCCATGATATTATTCTAGACAGTATTACAGGAGAGTTCTTCTTTATTGGTGACCAGGCAGCATCGCGCGCACCACAGATGGGACACGGTCACCACATTTATGACATATAGTAAACCTCTATGATATAAACGGAGCTCGGGCTAGGAGTCTCCATACAGCAGCTGAGAGTTTCACTGTCCCAATAGATGTGGTGACTGCAGGGACACAGCAGGGACATTACTCTGTAGATAAGTCTCTTGTATAAAGATGACATTGGTTTTGTCGTCAGACAGACGCTGGGATATCAATATATAACTACTATAATACTGCCCCCTATATACAAGAATATAACTACTATAATACTGCCCCTATATACAAGAATATAACTACTATAATACTGCTCCTATATACAGGAATATAACTACTATAATACAGCCCCTATGTACAAGAATATAACTACTATAATACTACTCCTATATACAAGAATATAACTACTATAATACTGCTCCTATATACAAGAATATAACTACTATAATACTGCCCCCTATGTACAAGAATATAACTACTATAATACTACTCCTATATACAAGAATATAACTACTATAATACTGCCCCTATATACAAGAATATAACTACTATAATACTGCTCCTATATACAAGAATATAACTACTATAATACTGCTCCTATATACAATAATATAACTACTATAATACTGCCCCTATGTACAAGAATATAACTACTATAATACTACTCCTATATACAAGAATATAACTACTATAATACTGCTCCTATATACAAGAAAATAACTACTATAATACTGCCCCCTATGTACAAGAATATAACTACTATAATACTACTCCTATATACAAGAATATAACTACTATAATACTGCCTCTATATACAAGAACATAACTAGTATAATACTGCTCCTATATACAATAATATAACTACTATAATACTGCTCTTATATACAAGAATATAACTACTATAATACTGCTCCTATATACAAGAATATAACTACTATAATACTTCCCCTATACACAAGAATATAACTACTATAATACTGCCCCCTATATACAAGAATATAACTACTATAATACTGCCCCCTTTGTACAAGAATATAATTACTATAATACTGCTCCTATATACAAGAATATAACTACTATAATACTACCCCTATATACAAGAATATAACTACTATAATACTGCCACTATATACAATAATATACTGTAAGTACTATAATACTTCCTCTATATACAAGAATATATCTACTATAATACTGCCCCCTATGTACAAGAATATAACTACTATAATACTGCCCCTATATACAAGAATATAACTACTATAATACTGCTCCTATATACAAGAATATAACTACAATAATACTGCTCCTATGTACAAGAATATAACTACTATAATACTGCTCCTATATACAAGAATATAACTACTATAATACTGCCCCTATATACAAGAATATAACTACTATAATACTGCCCCTATATACAAGTATATAACTACTATAATACTGCCCCCTATATACAAGAATATAACTACTATAATACTGCTCCCTATATACAAGAATATAACTACTATAATACTGCCCCCTATATACAAGAATATAACTACTATAATACTGCCCCTATATACAAGAATATAACTACTATAATACTGCTCCTATATACAAGAATATAACTACTATAATACTGCTCCTATGTACAAGAATATAACTACTATAATACTGCTCCTATATACAAGAATATAACTACTATAATACTGCCCCCTATATACAAGAATATAACTACTATAATACTGCCCCTATATACAAGTATATAACTACTATAATACTGCCCCCTATATACAAGAATATAACTACTATAATACTGCTCCCTATATACAAGAATATAACTACTATAATACTGCCCCCTATATACAGGAATATAACTACTATAATTATCTTTTTTATTTGAAAACTTGCAACAAAATATTACAATACCTTTGCAATACATTCATAACAGATAAAGAAAATAAACGTATGACTCTTAATAACATCACAATCATTAAACAAACCATAATATATTAATATTGCTCCAGTATAGATTGTTTCAACTATTTTTCATGATATTATTCTAGACAGTATTACAGGAGAGTTCTTCTTTATTGGTGACCAGGCAGCATCGCGCGCACCACAGATGGGACACGGTCACCACATTTATGACATATAGTAAACCTCTATGATATAAACGGAGCTCGGGGTAGAAGTCTCCATACAGCAGCTGAGAGTTTCACTGTCCCACTAGATGTGGTGACTGCAGGGACACAGCAGGGACATTACTCTGTAGATAAGTCTCTTGTATAAAGATGACATTGGTTTTGTCGTCAGACAGACGCTGGAATATCGCCTGCCGCCTGCTCCTATTCTTCACACTGTTCACATTAACAGGAGGTGATTTTCAGCCTCATCCTGGTTACATGTCTTTCCTACTTTTTTTTCCTTCTTCCACTGCTATGTCCAGTAACACCCCATCTTTTGGTGGACATTGGGGGGTCAGCATCTTCATCCTCAGGTTCGTTGTCTGGGATGTGTGAGGAGACTTGCTCCATTTCTGCTACTTCTCCCTGGTCATCTTCTCCCAGCGCACAGTAACGTCCCCCAGTTATCGCCAGAACTGGAGACTCCGGTGATTTCTTTGCAGCAGTGA
Organism: Rhinoderma darwinii; assembly: GCF_050947455.1. Classification (NCBI taxonomy): domain Eukaryota; kingdom Metazoa; phylum Chordata; class Amphibia; order Anura; family Rhinodermatidae; genus Rhinoderma; species Rhinoderma darwinii. Next base: position 466,356,107 of record NC_134688.1, on the reverse strand, counting down.
TTTTTTTCCTAGAAGAATTATCTGTTTTACTTCTTTTAACCGTCTGAAATCCCTCCTCATCCATACTGGTCGCTGCGGCTGGATTAGCTGGTTTTTTACTGGTCGCTGCGGCTGGATCAGCTGGTTCTTTACTGGTCGCTGCGGCTGGATCAGCTGGTTCCTTACTGGTCGCCGCGGCTGGAGCAGCTGGTTCCTTACTGGTCGCTGCGGCTGGATCAGCTGGTTCCTTACTGGTCGCTGCGGCTGGATCAGCTGGTTTTTACTGGTCGCTGCGGCCGGCCCAGCTGGTTTTTTACTGGTCGCTGCGGCTGGATTAGCTGGTTCCTTACTGGTCGCTGCGGCTGGATCAGCTGGTTCCTTACTGGTGTCGGGCAGATGTTTGGTGACAGAGTGACTGGATATTTAACTTTTAGCATGACCTCTATTTTCAGTGGCTGGTGACACTTGTGCAGCATCCACAGATGGGACATTCGTCTCTGGAGCAGGGTCTCTGGTACTTTGGCTCACATCATCACTGGGACTTCCAGGTTCTGGGGTTGTATCTACACATATGGAGACATCCTCCTGCTCTTCCTCCATGGCTTCTTTAAAGGTCTCCTCTTTATTATGTTCTGCATGCGGACACTCCCGGAATGTATGTCCAGGTCCTAAGCACAGGTTACAGATGACAGGTCCTGTACAATCGTTCTTCACATGCCCAAACTGACCACATAGTGAGCACTTAATACGGGAACAGTTGAATGCCAGGTGTCTGCCCCCACATCTATGGCACAGACGCGGTTGACCAGGGCAGTAACATACGCCTCTCTCCGAGCCCAGGTAGAAGGAGTGCGGCAGATGTCTGGTCACTCCATTCTCCTGAACCAGCTGGATCTTGACAGAATATCCTCCATTCCAGATCTCCTCCTCATCATAGATCTTTGTTGGCAGTCTCTTCACCTCACAATATTTGCTCAACCAGTGCTGCAAATCTGCCAGAGCCACCACCTCAGACTGGAACCGGACGGTGGCGGTGACTACCTGGGGTTTAGTCAGCTGGATGACATGTAGATGCTCCCACATCGCGTGCTCCTTTGTATCGTTATAAATACTCCAGAATAAGTCTAGACTATATTGCAGCTTGAAACTGATGTCATAATTCCTACTGGAGGGAACGTGGATCAGAGCGAACACCTCAGAAGCTTTAAACTTCATAAACTCCTTCAACAAAACTTTCCCAATGTAGAGTCTGGAGGGGAGGTTTTCCTCTGGTCCTGAGTACCTGATTCTGACCGCGTTCCTCCTCTGAGGTGTGGGGTTAGTCGGTCTTGTGACGCTGGAGAACAGTCTCCTGTACTGAGGTCTGTCAGCAGGTGGGTCAGGACTGGACCTCTCCTTAGCTGATTGTACTGCAGATCCTCCTGTGTCTGCTCCTGATCGCTGTGTAACCTGCACTCCATTCACTGACACTGCAGACGGCTGAACCTCCAGAACAGGGTCTGCAATGTCCGCCTCAGCCTGTGCCGCTGGTTCATCAGATATCAGACTGTCAATCACCGCGCTGAGCGAGGTCTCACTTATAATATCAGGACATGAGGCACTTTCTTGCTCACTCCCAGGAGTGCCACTCGCATTCACTTCATCAGTACTGCACATAGAGTCTACTGCAGTTAACCCCTCGTCAGCTGGCACACATTTCTCTGCAGCTTTAGCAGCAGCATTTTTGTTGACTGATTGCACAGACCCCACACATGATGAGAGATGTGATCCTCCAGCCACTGCACACTCATATCTTCCAGGGTTTCCCTGCTCCACAATATTATACACAGTCTTATAGTCAGTGTCTTTTTTTGCAATGATATTTTTTCTCTTCACAGTTTGGGCTCTGGTCTCCCTTTTGTTCTCAATTGCCCGGTTCTTTATTTTGGGTACTGTGCATGATTCTTTCTGCAATCTCTCCTTCAAGATCACCAGCTCATGTGTGCAAACATCCAGACATTCACATTTCATCAGCTTTGCCTTTGGATCAGTCTCTTGGTTAATTTCAGTTCTCAATTTGCGAACTTGCATTTCCATTTCAAAGATATTTTTCTTTGTCATTTTTGTGCACAATTCACCAACATCATGAGATTCAGTTGACTCACCAGCCACCATTTCCAGATCATCACCTCCACCATCTCCATGCTGCAGGTCAAACTCCAGACTCTGGGCTTTCCCAGGATCATCAACCCAGGACCCCTCCCCTCCACCTGGGTCAGAAGCTATGCATAGTCCTAACAGGGAGCTCACAAGCACACGTCTATCCTCTCCTATAGACAAGAATATAACTACTATAATACTGCCCCCTATATACAGGAATATAACTACTATAATACTGCCCCCTATATACAAGAATATAACTACTATAATACTGCCCCCTACATACAAGAAAATAACTACTATAATACTGCCCCCTATGTACGAGTATATTACTACTACAATACTGCCCCTATATACAAGAATATTACTACTACAATACTGCCCCTATATACAAGAATATAACTACTATAATACTTCCCCTATACACAAGAATATAACTACTATAATACGGCCCCCTATGTACAAGAATATAACTACTATAATACTGCCACTATATACAATAATATACTGTAAGTACTATAATACTTCCTCTATATACAAGAATATATCTACTATAATACTGCCCCCTATATACAAGAATATAACTACTATAATACTGCCCCTATATACAAGAATATAACTACTATAATACTGCTCCTATATACAAGAATATAACTACAATAATACTGCTCCTATGTACAAGAATATAACTACTATAATACTGCTCCTATATACAAGAATATAACTACTATAATACTGCCCCTATATACAAGAATATAACTACTATAATACTGCCCCTATATACAAGTATATAACTACTATAATACTGCCCCCTATATACAAGAATATAACTACTATAATACTGCTCCCTATATACAAGAATATAACTACTATAATACTGCCCCTATATACAAGAATATAACTACTATAATACTGCCCCTATATACAAGAATATAACTACTATAATACTGCTCCTATATACAAGAATATAACTACTATAATACTGCTCCTATGTACAAGAATATAACTACTATAATACTGCTCCTATGTACAAGAATATAACTACTATAATACTGCCCCCTATATACAAGAATATAACTACTATAATACTGCCCCTATATACAAGTATATAACTACTATAATACTGCCCCCTATATACAAGAATATAACTACTATAATACTGCTCCCTATATACAAGAATATAACTACTATAATACTGCCCCCTATATACAGGAATATAACTACTATAATTATCTTTTTTATTTGAAAACTTGCAACAAAATATTACAATACCTTTGCAATACATTCATAACAGATAAAGAAAATAAACGTATGACTCTTAATAACATCACAATCATTAAACAAACCATAATATATTAATATTGCTCCAGTATAGATTGTTTCAACTATTTTCCATGATATTATTCTAGACAGTATTACAGGAGAGTTCTTCTTTATTGGTGACCAGGCAGCATCGCGCGCACCACAGATGGGACACGGTCACCACATTTATGACATATAGTAAACCTCTATGATATAAACGGAGCTCGGGCTAGGAGTCTCCATACAGCAGCTGAGAGTTTCACTGTCCCAATAGATGTGGTGACTGCAGGGACACAGCAGGGACATTACTCTGTAGATAAGTCTCTTGTATAAAGATGACATTGGTTTTGTCGTCAGACAGACGCTGGGATATCAATATATAACTACTATAATACTGCCCCCTATATACAAGAATATAACTACTATAATACTGCCCCTATATACAAGAATATAACTACTATAATACTGCTCCTATATACAGGAATATAACTACTATAATACAGCCCCTATGTACAAGAATATAACTACTATAATACTACTCCTATATACAAGAATATAACTACTATAATACTGCTCCTATATACAAGAATATAACTACTATAATACTGCCCCCTATGTACAAGAATATAACTACTATAATACTACTCCTATATACAAGAATATAACTACTATAATACTGCCCCTATATACAAGAATATAACTACTATAATACTGCTCCTATATACAAGAATATAACTACTATAATACTGCTCCTATATACAATAATATAACTACTATAATACTGCCCCTATGTACAAGAATATAACTACTATAATACTACTCCTATATACAAGAATATAACTACTATAATACTGCTCCTATATACAAGAAAATAACTACTATAATACTGCCCCCTATGTACAAGAATATAACTACTATAATACTACTCCTATATACAAGAATATAACTACTATAATACTGCCTCTATATACAAGAACATAACTAGTATAATACTGCTCCTATATACAAGAATATAACTACTATAATACTGCTCTTATATACAAGAATATAACTACTATAATACTGCTCCTATATACAAGAATATAACTACTATAATACTGTCCCCTATATACAAGAATATAACTACTATAATACTGCCCCTATATACAAGAATATAACTACTATAATACTGCCCCTATATACAAGAATATAACTACTATAATACTGCTCCTATATACAAGAATATAACTACTATAATACTGCCTCCTATGTACAAGAATATAACCACTATGATACTGCTCCTATATACAAGAATATAACTACTATAATACTGCCCCTATATACAAGAATATAACTACTATAATACTGCTCCTATATACAAGAATATAACTACTATAATACTGCCCCCTATATACAAGAATATAACTACTATAATACTGCCCCCTATATACAAGAATATAACTACTATAATACTGCTCCTATATACAAGAATATAACTACTATAATACTGCCCCCTATATACAAGAATATAACTACTATAATACTGCCCCTATATACAAGAATATAACTTCTATAATACTGCTCCCTATATACAAGAATATAACTACTATAATACTGCTCCTATATACAAGAATATAACTACTATAATACTACGCCTATATACAAGAATATAACTACTATAATACTGCCCCCTATGTACAAAAATATAAATACTATTATAATATAAATGTATATGTAAATATGGAAATGTTCGTTTGTGATTCTTGATACATTGTTTCTATGACATAATAATAATCAGTAATTTGTCTTACCTTGTATTAGGCACAGAATGGTAATCCATATTAAGTTTGTCCTATATCCGTCCATCAGTTTTACTTGATCTCACTTCCTGTAACAAGTATACCATCATAATTATGGGCATCATATAGGATTGAATAAAAATATACAAGATATAGGACTAAAAGGCAAGAGGCATCCTATATATTGCAAAATTCCTTATTTCCAGACTTCCTTAAGGCCTTATTTACACGAGCGTGTTAAACGTCAGTGTGACGGCCGTCCCACGGACCTTTGTAATTCAATGTGGCCGTTCACACAGCCGTGTGAAGGGTCCGTGAGAGAATAGGACACGTCCTATTTTTTCACGCGTCACATCCTTCCATAGACTCTCATCTATGGGGGATGCGAGACATGCCGTTTTTCACGTCCGAGATGCGCCACTCTCGTGTAAATAAGGCCTAACCCCTTCCCTCCGCAGCCATGTTGCAGATTTTTCATTTTAGTTTTTTCCTCCCCCCTTTCCAAAAGTTATAACCTTTTTGTTTTTCCGTCGGTAAAGCCGTAGGAGGGCTTGATTTTTGTGGGACGAGTTGTAGATTTTTACGACACCATTTATTGTAGCCTATAATGTACTAGAAAACTGGAAAAAATATTATTTGTGGGTGGAATGGGAGAAAAAACAGTGATTCCTCCATTTTTTGGGGGGGTTTCATTTTTACGCATTCACCGTGAGGTAAAAACGACATGTTAATTTTTTTCTCCCAGTTAAGATGTTTACGGTGATACCAAATTTATATTGTTTTTTTTATGTTTTACTAATTTTACAAGGAAAAACTGATTGTTAAAAATAAAATTAGTTTTTTGTCGCCAAATTCTGAGAGCCAGAACTTTTGTCATTTTCCATCTATGGAGCGGTATGAGGACTATTTTTTTGCGGGGCGAGCTCTAGGTGCTAGTGGTACCATTTTGGGGTACATGAGACTTTTTGATCACTTTTTATTCCGTCTTTTGTGGGAAATTAGGTAACTTTTTTTGTTACGGCGTTCATCGTGCAGGCTAAATAACATTACATTGTGATAGTTCAGACTTTTACGGATGTGGCGATACCAGTTATGTTAATTGTTTTATTACATATATATATATATGAAAAAAAGCTTTATTTAACTGGTCCCCCTAGGTGACTTGAACCAGCGATCGTTGGATCGTTTACACTATATACTGTACTGCAATACTAATGTATTGCAGTATATCACAATTCTGACAGGCATCTATTAAGCCTTGCCGGAGATGGGGCTTAATAGGTGTACAAAGATGGCAGGCATAAGGGCATTTGTTAGGCCCCCGGAATGCCATTACGACCATCGGGGTTAAATGAGCAGGGTCCTGCTCGTTACACTGAAGTGATGGCTGTAAGATATGGCCGACACGCTTCTTCTACAGAGCAGGCTCAGCCGGTGATCCCTCTCCATAGTCACCCCATCCGACCTCCGTTGTATATATACGGTGGATGTCGGGAAGGGTTAAATTCCTAAAATTCAGACTTGTCCGATGCTAGATCAGTTTCATTTACTTGAATGTGGTTGAGCTGCAATACCAGATACAGCCTATTGACAAGAGGGGCGCTGTTTTAAGGAATGAAACAGATCCATTTTTTAATACTGGAAAACCCCTTTAAGAGTTAACGAACCTTAGAATTAAAGACTCAAACAAAATGTTAACACCAATATTGCATTGTAACATTAATTATAACATCAGAGACATGTCTAATATATTCTCTCTGCTCTGTCTTCTGCCTTCAGATTTGTGTAACTCAATATTATATTCTAGTTCCGTGCTGCAAACAAGTGCTGGATTATCAGACTTTCTGGATTATTAAATGCCAGATTAAAAGGTAACTAAACTTTCCAAAAACTTCTGACATGTCAGAAGTTTTGAAGGGTGAGCGCTGAGTCGCTTGGTTTCTGATAGGATTTTCTCGGAAAGCCGAGTAATTGATAAATGGGCTAAATAGAAAGTCTATGACCCCGTACACCAAGCCAGCAAGGAATGCTGGGAGATTTTAGCCCTGAAGCCTGCAGAATTGTGAATACAGCTCTGGAGTAACATGACTCAACTTCTTATTCTTTTGTAAATTCATTCTGTATGTAAACTGTAAAATGGTGTTTAGAGGAGATCAGACATTTTTTGCCCTGGCAGCTGATCGCAGTAAAATCAATCATCAACTGCTAAATCCCTATAGTGTTTGCTCACAGATCCCATTTTCACCAGGACCTGCTGGCAAAGTTCCAGGTTTTATATGTTTGTAGTCATCTCAGTAGCTGGCATACACACCCGATTCAGCCCACACAGTATCATGCTCCAACACAGTATAATACCAAATAGATGCCCCCACACAGTATAATGCCCTCATAGCTGCCACCATACAGTATACTGCCCCATAGATGAGCCCAAGCAGTATAATGCCCATACAGATGCCCCCATGCAGTATAATGCCCAAACAAATTCCATAGGCTGGGGATTCCACTCCTAGAGTGAAGCCCTGATGTATGTCACTGTTCATATATGGACAGTGACTTCAGTATCTACTCCTTGAGCAGAATCCCCATTGCTGACTCTAGCCAGGGATTCCGCTCCATTAGGAGCCCCTGACGTCAATGTCCATATATGAACAGCAATTTCAGGGGTTTCCTTTATAAGCAGAATCCCCTGCCAGATCATTGGAAACTGTGATTCCGCTCAACAAGTAGCCACTAATTCTGAAGCAGGGAACCATCAGCTCCCTGCTTCAGAATTGGTTCAGAGCGGAGGAGCAGAGGGAACTCCTCCGCTTGCCGAGGACTCTCCGGGCACAGCACTACTTTAAGAGCTGTGCTCGGGGAATCCCTTGACGGCACTGTCCATATATGGACAGTGAAGTCAGTGGCTACTCCTTGAGTGGAATCCCCATTGCCGACTCTGGTCGGAGATTCCGCTTCAGGAGCAGCCCCCGACATCTATGTCCATAAACGGACAGTGACCTCAGAGGATTCCTCTAGGAGCGGAATCCCCAGCCAGATTATCGGCAATGGGGATTCCGCTCCAGGAGTAGCCACTGACATCACTGTCCATATATGGACAGTGCTGTCAGGGGCTTCCCCGAGCACAGCGCTTAAAGTAGCGCTGTGCCCGGGGAGTCCTTGGTGAGCGGAGAAGCTCCCTCTGCTCCTCCGCTCTGAACTAATTCTGAAGCAGGGAGCTGATGGTTCCCTGCTTCAGAATTAGGTTGACAGCGGGACATACCCATGGACGCCTAGGACAGCGGGACTCCACCTGGAATACGGTTGGGAGGTATGTCTTTAACCTTAAAGGGGTTTTCCGAGATCTAATATATATTTTATTTTATTGTCGGCCGCTTTATTTTCCCCCACATAAACTCTCTTAAATACCTTTTTATTACTTTTTCAGTGCTGTAAACTTTATTTGTTGACATGCCTCCATTGCTTCTATGGCAGCTTCCGGTCCGCTCCCAGTATGCACAGCTTCTCTCCCAGCGTGCCATGTGTGCCCACTACTCCCTCATCTCCACACTCCCTCCTCCCCATCACCATTTTACTGCTCTCAGTACATCACTGAGTAGCAAAGAAGAACGCAGGCGCAATGGATGCTCATCGTCCAGAGCACGCGTGGCTCAAAGAGATTTGCGCGGTTGAAGCCTCGTTTACTGGGACATCCCACTAAAGGAGCGTCATTGACGCGCTGTTCAGGAAGCCGGCTGGAAGAGGCCTTCGTCCGGCAGTCCAGAAGCGCGCTGAACAACTGGGACGTCATCAGAAGTCCAGAATTTAGACAAGGGCGGCGTCACGTGACCGGAGATGCGATGAGCACAAATCAAGAACTTTAAAAAGGTAAGTATATTAAAAAGTTTGTTTAACAGCTATTTGCTATGTATTTATTACTAGGTATTGGAAAGTGGAAAATCCCTTTAACTAGTTCTGCTCACACAATTGAGAGTTTGTTACAAAGTATTAATGTAGAAAAAAGAATATTAGCCTGGGGTCCAACATAAGGGAGATATTAGTACTGCTGCTGTGTTAAACTCACATAGGCTTTTCTACACTGAAACATTGTAACAAACCCATCAACTGTGTGAGAAAAATTAGATCACAAAGACTTTTCTGCCTCTAACATTAAACAACTCTTTCCACTCAATGACAGAAAGCAGAGATATTAAAAATACAGAGCAATTAAAAGAATATATTATTTACAAAAGGTGGGGAAAAAAACCTTTAAATGTATTAAATCTAGTTAAATATAACTGTGTATAATCATTTTATTAAGATGTAGCAGAGCTGGGTTTGGAAGAGGAAAAAACTTCTCGTGATATCACTGCTATTAAACCTATTTTGTTCAGTCAAATATCACACAGCACAAAAGAAACAGTCAAATGACAAATCCAGCTCTGCTATATCTATACATTGATTTGCAGTTGTAAAATACAAAGTAAGGGTATGTTCACACGGCCTATTTACGGACGTAATTCGGGCGTTTTGGCCCCGAATTACGTCTGAAAATAGCGCCTCAATAGCGCTGACAAACATCTGCCCATTGAAAGCAATGGGCAGACGTTTGTCTGTTCACACGAGGCGTATATTTACGCGCCGCTGTCAAATGACGGCGCGTAACTAGACGCCCGCGTCAAAGAAGTGACCTGTCACTTCTTTGGCCGTAATTGGAGCCGCTATTCATTGACTCCAATGAATAGCAGCGCTAATTACGGCCGTAATTGACGCGGCGTTCAAGCGCCTGCACATGCCGGTACGGCTGAAATTACGGGGATGTTTTCAGGCTGAAACATCCCCGTAATTTCAGCCGTTACGGACCCCCGCCGTGTGAACATACCCTAAAGGTCCGCAGTCTTCTTTGTTAGGGTATGTTCACACGGCGGGGGTCCGTAACGGCTGAAATTACGGGGATGTTTCAGCCTGAAAACATCCCCGTAATTTCAGCCGTAACGGCATGTGCAGGCGCTTGAACGCCGCGTCAATTACGGCCGTAATTAGCGCTGCTATTCATTGGAGTCAATGAATAGCGGCTCCAATTACGGCCAAAGAAGTGACAGGTCACTTCTTTGACGCGGGCGTCTATTTGCGCGCCGTCATTTGACAGCGGCGCGTAAATATACGCCTCGTGTGAACAGACAAACGTCTGCCCATTGCTTTCAATGGGCAGATGTTTGTCAGCGCTATTGAGGCGCTATTTTCAGACGTAATTCGGGGCAAAAACGCCCGAATTACGTCCGTAAATAGGCCGTGTGAACATACCCTTAGAGGAGTTGCCCGTACCTAGCACAGAGGCTGCAGTGAGTGATCTTCCCAAGATCACAGCCCAGAAACTGGGAAGACGTCCAACGTTTACAACACAGAATAGTCGAGTTCAGAGTAATTGGTCATTTTGTGTTAAAATTGCAAAGGTAATGCAGATGGCGGCGGGTGATAGTGGTCAGTTACCCGTGGAGGATGTGAGATTACTGATAATGAAGGACAGTAAGGATAAAACACTACGTTTCTCATTCTATATAGGCTCTGAAAGCACTGAAAGGGCAACTGCAACCAGGCATGAATATGCTTCTACCTATTCAAATTCATATACGTAGTCACTTTTTTTGTCCAAGAAACAGTGCCACTCCTGTCCACAGGCTATGTTTGGAATTGCAGTATTCACTTCAAAGCGGCAGAGCTGATAAACCAAACACAGCCCATGGACAGGAGTGGCACTGTTTAGCCTGGGCCTGAATCCCACCTCTTCTGCCCGAAAGACCAGCGAACCAAGCCTACGGCAGCTATGAGCCACCATCTGTCTGCGGGCCGTAGGTTCAGTGGGCCTGCCAGATCCAACACTGCAGCTACCACTCTCTTCTAGAGAGAATCCTTTCACAGTACGGTTGTTCACGCATGGACAACTGATGACCTATCAAAAGGATAGGTCATTAGTATATGATCGGAAGGGGTCCGACATCCAGCTGCTGTTATGCAGTGTATGCAGTATTTGGAGCCGGGAGCAGTTGGCTCCGACCACTGCATAGCGGCCGTGCTGCAGAACAGCAACTCTGCTCCTATTCACTTGAACAGTACTGCAGCCCGGCCGCTATTCCATGACTGGAGCCATCTGCTTCCGGCATGGACGTCCGGTGCACGGAGCCGCTGATCGTTGCGGGGTCCAGGTGTCGGACCCCCACCAATCATATACTGATCCTATCCTGTGGATAGGTGATCAGTTGTCCGTGCCGGGACAATCCCTTTAAAGGAGAATGATTCTAGCTACACACGGAAGATAATTGTTGTCCAACAGCCATCTTACCTGTATGTCAGTCAGAATGTCCCCATACACATTGGACTGTCTGTGGATGTCACTGAAATTGATAGGGGTCTGCTAACATTGATCTTATATTTATGACCAAGGGGCTGTCTCATGAAGACAACCCCTGTCTGTATGCCCTGTAAGGGTCCTTTTACACTGGCCAATTTTGGCCGTAACAATGAGAGCTTGTTGATCGGTGCTCGTTTGCTCCTTTCACAAGGAGCTTTTATGAGTAATTTATGGGGGCGAGCGCTCGTTACTAGGATCGCTATTATGCCGATAGAACGCTCATTTGCCCGATAATTGGACCGTGTAAAAGGAATATGGATAGGGGTCTATGAGTCAGAAAGGATTGCCTCTCTGGCAAAATTCTTAATTCGTCTAGCCATTATTTGCATTATTTGGGTACTACCTGTTCGGCAGCTGAGTGGACCCATTTGTGCCCAGGTGAGATGACCGGGCCCTGTCTGTAACTTTCGGTGGAGAACATTCCCTACTCCAAAACAAAACCTTAAAGGGTAACTAAACATTCCGCAAACTTCTGACATGTCATAGTGATATGTCAGAAGTTTTGATTGGTGGGGGTCCGAGCACTAAATCTAAGCGGAAGAAGTGCTCGTGTGATCGCTCAGCCGCTTGGTGTCTGTTCGGCTTTTTTCAGAAATCAATGTAGCGGAGTACGGGCTCAATAGAAAGTCTATGAGCCCGTACTCCGATACATCGGCTTTCCAGAAAAAGCCGAAAAGAAATGAAGCGCTTCTGCCGCTTTGTTTTAGCGATTGGTGGGGGTCCCAGTGCTCGGAACCCCACCAATCAAAATTTCTGACATGTCACTATGACATGTCAGAAGTTTGTTGAACATTTAGTTTCCCTTTAAAAAAGCTTTAACCTGAAGGTGAGTTTTAGATCTCTTCTTCTGGCTCTCGAGTCGTTGGTTGACATTCACTAAGCTGCAGGCCCAAGGCAGTGTCAGTCCTCAGCTGGACTTACTTATACAGGAGTATAATACAGGAAATGATGTGCCCCTCATATTCTCGTGGTGTTTTGCCCCAGAGCACTGATACATAATGAAGATTTAAAAATGTAAGAGCACCTGTCATTACAAAATGAACAAAAAGCCCAGTCCATTTCTCTGTTATTCCTCCTAAAAATGTATGAATCAATTGGCAACTAGTGTTACTAGATGGGGGGGAGGGGGGGATGTCCCTACAAAAACTCAAACTGACAATGTCCAATGAGTACTGAAAGAGTGATTGTTTATGGACACACCTCTTTGACAAGGGGAATGGTAACACCCAGTTCTTAATTTATTCATAAACTTCTAGGAGGAACAACAGAGGAATTGCACAATACAAAGTTCTAAGAAAAGATGTTCCAGAATTGTTATTTTATGGGGAATACAAGTATTTACTGAAATAGACATGTCAGGGGAGGAGACAGCTCATCTTTAATCTCTGGCCCTCAGCCTTCCCCTGCGACAGGAGCAGGAGCCTATTATTTAAACACCATATTGTATGGCGCTATCATTAGGCACTGTATGGTATGGTTATTTATACACTGTATTAGAGTACACCATATGGGAGGCTCCAACAGAAGATATACCACAGTTCATCATCCAACATAAGGCCGCCCCTGCCTCTAACCGATTGGTCATTTTCTCGCATTTGCTTTATGAGCACTATACAGCGTAAACTGTGTGCCCTAATTCTATATACTACTCATGAACTGGATCAGCCATATCAACTATTCTCAAAAATGATAATTGTATTAATTATTCAGAAAGGTTAAGGGGATTCTCATCTTTGGACGATCCTTTTTTGTTAGAAGAGTACCTCAACGATAAGTTGATCACAGTTTGTCCTGCTGCTAATACCCCCAGAGATCAGCTACGATCTGTGGGGGAAGATGTTCAAGTGTTCGGTTGCACTGCAGCACTCCTAGAGGAAAAATTAAGCATTACAATGTTTTAATTAAATTCTTTGTAATGCAGGGACATGCTGGATCTACCAGAACAAGAGATACTCCTTGTTGCCACTCTCTGCTCTGTCTAATAAATGACAGTCCGGAACTAAGGATACCCATATTAACCCAGAATTCCCTAATAGGGTAAGTAGATTTTCTAGACCAGACAACCCCTTTAAATGAGGGTACCCTCTGTTACTAATGCCCTTTAATACACTGCACCCCTGGTAAATAGTTGGTAAAGATACAGATAGAGCCTTTGGTTTATTCTCCAAAATTCATTGCTTGATCTCAGACCAATGGTAATTAGCAAACAAAATGATCTGTTAGGCCCAGTTCACACATTCAGGATTTCACGTGGATTTCCACACACGGATCCAACTCACGTCAAACTGCAAATCCGCTGCAGAAATCCAAGATAAGCCTCGGATTTCTGCCACGATTCCTGCAGTAAGTATGGATCGGATTGCCTTTTCTTAGAGGAACCCGGGAGCAACTTGCATTTACTCTTAACTCCTTCATTGCCCTAGACCACCAGGAATAGACATTGTAAAGAAGCATTGTTTTGCAATGTATAGCAGTATTTGGGTATAAACATTAATATAAAACGTACGCATGTATCTGTCTTATAGCAAGTGGGGTCGGGGGCCTTCTTTGCTTGTTGTCCGGAGCCCCATTTTCTATAAACCGGCCCTGAACACTGGTCAGTTGTGTCCATAGCGTGCTTAGGATATTCCATTTTGACCATACAGAAAATGCTACAATTATACAGCTGTAATAATGTACTAAATAGGAAGTTTAATACATTTTCCATGTCAATAATACATTAGTGCAGGGAATATGAAGGTCGGCGGAGAGTCCTATACTAAAATAGAATAGCACTAAAGCGCCACCTGGTGGTATAGCTTGAAACAGCAGAAAAGGTCCATGTTTAAAACAGTCTATATGGGCTAGGATCTTTGAAGTGTTTTTCAATTTATTTTGTAGCACTATTAATAAAAGAGGTCCCAAGTTTGGGACATTCATGAATTAGCAAGAGCGGAGAGCGACTACAAAGAGGGACCCTGTTTGAAGGTCCCACCATGTCCATGCATTACATGGACAGCTTCTTGATTTCAGTGGAAACTGTGTAATGCTTCCTTTCCCCTGTGGTGGCGCTGCAGGGAAATTAAATATTTATTCTCCCAAAAGGTTTTAGTCAATCGCTTGGACACTCAGTGATCAGCTTGGTGTCTCTTTAACAAGCCCAAACCGTTGGGGACATTGTATATGCGGTAACGAAAGTCCTGGTCACATGTCACATATTTATAATGACAATTATAGATATTTTACTGCCTACAGTAAATGTGAACGGTTTCGGCAGGATCATAATGTTTGATTTTATTGATCTCATAACTTCCTAAATTGACATTTATTGTGGCTACAACCTACGATGCACAGACAATATCTTGAAGTCCCATGGCTACAAAAATGAAAAAACAGAACGGTCAGTGGATATCAAAGTATGAACAAAGCTGAAGGGAATGAGTGAGAACATCGCAAGAAGCCGAGAGAACACAGTATTCTCCACTGATCCCTGGCATCTCTGCTCCCAACCGTCCCGGATCCAGCGGGACAGTCCCGGTTTCTCACCGCTGTCCCGTCGTCCCGGGCGGTCTGCAAAATGTCCCGCTGGGCGCTGCAGCTGTATCAAAACAGCTGATCCTTGCTGACAGGCGCCCTGCATGCCAGACGTCTGCAGCAGCGATCAGAAGAAGCCAGGAGTCTTGCGTCGGTGTTCTGACTGGGATCGATAACTGCCCGGGAGTGGACCAGTCCAGTCACCTGACCTGTCATCTGACCTTGTAAGGGGGTCGAACACTGTACTTCCCCTTACGTAAAAGAACTGAGTTTATGCTTTTTATTAAGTCTGTTCCATTGTCTATTTGTTTTGCCGTGTATGTATTACATGTGTATCAGCTGTAATAATTTACTTTGGCCACTAGATGGCTCCATCCTGGCAGGAAGAGATAGAAAGCAGGAAGGAGGAAGTGACGTGCAGAGCAGTGTGAGTGGAGAAAGACTGAGAGGGGCTGCTCAGAGTGTGTGAGCGAGGAGGCCCAAACACTGACCATGGAGTAAGTGGGTGAGCTGCAATATACACACGTGGCAAGGGCTGGAGTGAGGGACCTGAAAACCCTGAGTACTGAGCGGTGCTGTACAACTAGGTCCGTGTAATGACATGGAGATTCAAGCCAGTTTATGGAACACATGGAGCGGTGAGCAGTAAAGACTTGTCCTCCCCTTTGATAGCCAAAGACTGGTCTGAGGACACGAGTAAAGTAAGTGACCACAATAGATGGCCGCCCGGATCACAGATACGGGTGTGTGTGCAGTGCTTAGCTAAGCCAGGAGGGGCGGGAGCCACCAAGGACTGTAAATACCAGCTTGCTAAGCAGGGCATAAGCCGCGGAGTACTGCTCGAACTGTATGCCAGACGGGGCGGGAGCCGTCAAGGGCTGTAATCAGCCGGATTGCCAAGCAGGGCGGGAGCCGCTGAATAGGCCTAAGTGCGGGATTGCCAAGCGGGGCGGGAGCCGCTGAATAGGCCTAAGTGCTAGATATGCCAAGCAGGGCGGGAGCCGCTGAATAGGCCTAAGTGCTGGATTGCCAAGCGGGGCGGGAGCCGCTGAATAGGCCTAAGTGCTGGATTGCCAAGCGGGGCGGGAGCCGCTGAATAGGCCTTAGTGCTGGATTGCCAAGCGGGGCGGGAGCCGCTGAATTGATATAAATGCTGGATTGCCATGCGGGGCACAAGCCGTCAAGGGCTGGTAATGACCAGGTTGTCAGCCAATGGATATAGTTGCATTTATTAAGAGACTGTGTTATTGCATTTGTAACGTTCAAGAATTCTGCCTCTCCTAGAGAGTTTATCTCCAGTAAAGTGTGAACATTGAATCAACTGTGTCTGCTACATTATTGTACCTGTATAAAGGGGGCCTGCAATTTCTCCTGGTGTGGACTATTTAGTTGCAAACCAGACTTGATAAATTAGCCACTGTGGCCCCCCATGCCCCCTCTAACAACCTCACCGGTCAGGTGACTGGACTGGTCCACTCCCAGGCCGGCATCGACACCAGTGAGAACGCCGCTGCAAGACTCCTGCCTTCTTTTGACGGTGAGTGACATCAAAGCAGAGCGAAGAGTGGCAGCAGTAGTGCCGGCTACCTCTACCGCTCTCCGCTCTGGTGGCATTGTGGCACAAAGTATAAGGGGGTTGTGTGGCACTATGTACAAGGGGGAGGGGGGTTGTGTGGCACTATGTACAAGGGGAGGGGGGTTTTGTGGCACTATGTACAAGGGGAGGGGGGTTGTGTGGCGCTATGTACAAGGGGGAGGGGGATTGTGTGGCACTATGTACAAGGGGAGGAGGGTTGTGTGGCACTATGTACAAGGGGAGGGGGGTTGTGTGGCACTGTACTAGAGGTAGGGGGTTGTGTGGTGCTATGTACTAAAGGGGGGCTGTGTGTGGAGCTATCTACAGGGGGGGCTGTGTGTGGAGCTATTTACAGGGGGGCTGTGTGTGGAGCTATCTACAGGGGGCTGTGTGTGGAGCTATCTACAGGGGGACTGTGTGTGGCGCTATCTACAGGGGGGGCTGTGTGTGGAGCTATCTACAGGGGGGCTGTGTGTGGAGCTATTTACAGGGGGGCTGTGTGTGGCGCTATCTACAGGGGGCTGTGTGTGGCGCTATCTACGGGGGGCTGTGTGTGGCGCTATCTACAGGGGGGCTGTGTGTGGCGCTATCTACAGGGGGGCTGTGTATGGCGCTATCTACAGGGGGCTGTGTGTGGCGCTATCTACAGGGGGGCTGTGTGTGGCGCTATCTACAGGGGGGCTGTGTGTGGCGCTATCTACAAGGGGGCTGTGTGTGGCGCTATCTACAGGGGGGCTGTGTGTGGCGCTATCTACAGGGGGGCTGTGTGTGGCGCTATCTACAGGGGGCTGTGTGTGGCGCTATCTACAGGGGGCTGTGTGTGGCGCTATCTACAGGGGGCTGTGTGTGGCGCTATCTACAGGGGGGCTGTGTGTGGCGCTATCTACAGGGGGGCTGTGTGTGGCGCTATCTACAGGGGGGCTGTGTGTGGCGCTATCTACAGGGGGGCTGTGTGTGGCGCTCTCTACAGGGGGGCTGTGTGTGGCGCTATCTACAGGGGGGCTGTGTGTGGCGCTATCTACAGGGGGCTGTGTGTGGAGCTATGTACAGGGGGGCTGTGTGTGGAGCTATCTACAGGGGGGCTGTGTGTGGCGCTATCTACAGGGGGCTGTGTGTGGAGCAATCTACAAGGGAGCTCATGTGGATGATTTTTCCATTGACCGGTAGCAGAGTTACACAACTGGAAAAAAAAAATCCCCATCATATAACTCTGCTACCTGTCAATTGAAAAGTCATCCACCACCGGGTCTCCCTCTTGACTTTCATTGTTCTCAGCCTTTTGGTTTGTCCTGCAGCTGCTGCCGCCGTGATGAGCAAATGTTCTACCCAAGTGAGAAAAAGTAACATAAAGACGATATAACCTGAAATATAATATCTGTGATATCCAGACAGTCTAGAGATCTGCAGTGAGAATGTGCGCTTGTTATTTGAAGAAGGATCTGGCCGTGATTTGATGTGTTTATGCGGGATATTGGGCATGTTAGGAAGCGTGGCTTAAAATGTCCCTCTTTTCAAAATTCAAAAGTTGGGAGATATGGCATTACCAATGATGAGAAATTCCATACTTAGTATATCATAATGGGATTCTGGGAAAGCTGGATGACAACCAACATGGCTGACATAAAAGTTTACCCAGGAGCGCATCTACCATGAGGTGAGTTGAGCCTCTAGCCTCAAACGGCGACTCCTAGAGAGAAGGGGGGGGGGGGTGAAGCCAGCAATGACATACAGCGAAATAAAGAACAAAGACCAGGACATGCCACTTCTCAAGAACACTGAGGGAGGCACGTCCTGGTCTGGTTCTGTGTTTGTGAGTAGAAGAGGGGCTGGTGCCACCTCCACCTTTTCAGTAAGCATCACCTTCTCTGCTGCAAAAAGTAAAGGAGATGCTTAATGAGAAGGTAAAGGCGGCACCAGGCGGCACATAGCGATAGCAGCGAGTGGCTTTGCTAGCACTGGGCATTCGGGGTCTAAGCCCCGGATTTTTGGCTCAGTGCCCCAGGCGACTGCCACTATCAATTGTATCTGCGTCCTTAGGACACACACACAATTCAATGCTAAGGCAGAGCAGGGATCTATCATCTCTCCGCTCCGTCGTTCACTAGGCCACATTAGGCCTGTAGCCTATAAGACGCTGGAACAGGATACCTGCACAGGCCAGCACGGTAACAGCACTACATCACGCTGGCCTACGAAAGTGTCCCGTCCTAGCGTCTCATAGGCTGCAGGCCTAACGTGACTGAGGAGGCCTGCTGTGCAGCTCTGTCGTGGGAATGGAGCCAGGTAAATACAAGTTTTTTTTATTTGTTTGGGGGGCACTATCTACAAGGGGTGTGTGTGGCACTATTCAAAAGGGGAGTGTGGCACTATCTACTGGGGATGTAGCACAATCTACAGGGGGATGTGGCACTAATTACATGGGGATTTGTGGCACTGTCTATCAGGGAGCTGTTTGGCACTATCTACACTGGGGTGTGTGGCACTATCTAAAGTGGGTGTGTGACACTATCTACAAGGGGGTGTACAACTATCTACAGGGGCCTGTGCAAGTGGCACGGTCTATAGGGGGTACTGTGTGGCACTATTTACAGGGGGCATTGTATGGCACTATCTACAGGGCGTGTGGGCGCGCCATTTCCCTGTCCCCCTACGGTAGCTGAAAGGCTAAGTGCATCCCTGACTTCACCCAACTGTTCTACCAAATCTACCTAGTTTTTCAACAATATGGGAATGGGGTATGTATGCTCTTATATCAGACCACCAGGGATGTTAGCATTAACCTCTTAGGCCCTGTTCACACAGAGTTTTTTTGCAGGCAGAAAAATCTGCCTGGAAAAATCAGCTCTGGCTTTTTTTAAATGGTTTTACTGCTCTAAACCACCCAAGGATGTTAACATTAATGTTAAGGATCTGCCAGGCACAGCTTCTGTATCTACGCCCATAGGTAATCAGTCTGCACCTGCTTCTATGTCTGTGAGACTGACTCCATCTTCCACCACTCAGGATGGCAGGCTTAGGAGTGGGAGAGCCTATCACAGCCTGGCCAGACGGAGCTAACTCCCGCCCTCTGTCTATTTATACCTGCCTTTCCTGTTCCTCCTTGCTTGTGATTCTTCTCGTTTGGTTTCCTGGCCCTGCTGCAGCTTCTTGAACTATTTGACCCTGCTTCATATTGACCCTGGCTTACTGACTACTCTCCCGCTCTGCGTTTGGTACCTCGTACACTCCTGGTTTGACTCTGCTTGTTCACTACTCTCCTGCTCTGCGTTTGGTACCTCGTACACTCCTGGTTGCTCACGGTGTTGCAGTGGGCAACTGCCTCTTTTCCCTTGCTTCTGTGTACTCTTGTCTGTTTGTCTGTCGTGCACTTATTGAGCGTAGGGACCGTCGCCCAGTTGTACCCCGTCGCCTAGGACGGGTCGTTGCAAGTAGGCAGGGACTGAGTGGCGGGTAGATTAGGGCTCACTTGTCTGTTTCCTTACCCCCATCATTACATAATCACAAGCCCATATACCTAGTCTACCCTGGTCCCTCACACTACTATGGACCCCCTTGAGACCCTGGCTCAGCAAATGCAGGGTCTCTCCTTACAGGTCCAGGCCCTGGCTCAGAGGGTCAACCAGCCTGACGCGACCATGGTAGTGCCCCTCACCTGACCTCTTGAACCCCACCTCAAGTTGCCTGACCGGTTCTCAGGGGACCGGAAGACTTTTCTCTCCTTTCGGGAGAGTTGTAGGCTCTATTTTCGCTTAAAGCCCCACTCCTCAGGTTCTGAGAGCCAGCGGGTGGGTATAATTATGTCCCGGCTCCAGGAAGGGCCCCAAGAATGGGCCTTCTCCTTGGCTCCTGACGCCCCTGAACTTTCCTCCGTTGATCTTTTCTTTTCTGCTCTCGGACTCATTTATGACGAGACTGACAGGACTGCCTTTGCCGAGAGTCAGCTGGTGACCTTACGTCAGGGTAAGAGACCTGTTGAGGAGTATTGCTCTGACTTTAGGAAGTGGTGCGTAGCTTCTCGGTGGAATGACCCTGCCTTAAGGTGCCAGTTTAGGTTGGGTCTGTCGAACACCCTGAAAGACCTGCTAGTTAGCTATCCCTCTTCTGACTCCCTAGACCAGGTTATGGCTTTAGCGGTACGACTTGACCGACGTCTCAGGGAACGACAACGTGAAAGTTTTTGTGTTTTCTCCTCTGACTCCCCCATGATGCATCCCGAGGTTCCGTTGCTTCGTTCTTCCACGGAAGACTCGGAGGTACCTATGCAACTCAGGGCCTCCGTGTCCCCCCAACAACGTAGAGAGTTCTGCAGGAAGAATGGTCTCTGCTTCTATTGTGGGGATGACAAGCATCAAGTGAACACCTGTCCTAAGCGTAAGAATAAGCAGCTGGAAAACTTCCGCGCCTAAGTGATCATCGGGGAGGTCACTTGGGCGCACAGGTATTTCCCGTAAATATGAAATAAAATCTTGCTTCCCTTTCAGGTCTCTTTTGGTGGTAGGTCTGCTACCGGCAGTGCCTTCGTGGATTCAGGGTCGTCTGCTAATATCATGTCTGTGGAATTTGCTATGTCTCTAGCTATGCCTTTGATTGATTTGCCTAAACCTGTCCCGGTAGTGGGTATCGACTCCACTCTTCTTGCTAATGGTTATTTTACACAGCATACCCCTGTTTTTGAACTCCTTGTTGGCTCCATGCATTTGGTCCGATTTGGTTTTAGGCCTTCCCTGGTTGCAGTTGCATAATCCCACGTTTGACTGGAATACTGGGGATCTTACCAAATGGGGTAATGAATGCTTGACGTCATGTTTTTCTGTTAATTCTATTTCTCCCCCTGAGGAGGTGAACACGCTACCTGAGTTTGTTCAGGACTTCGCTGATGTTTTCTCTAAGGAGGCCTCCGAAGTGTTACCACCTCATGGAGAATACGATTGCGCTATCAATTTAGAGGGAGTTAGGACCCTTGGTAGTTGGCAGGCCTAATACAACAATTGAAAAACAAATGCCAGAGGCAAGGAAGCCTTATTTCCCAGCTACCATTCGATTGATTAGATTCTTGAATTTTTAAATGATAATCTTTATTATGCTATTGTAGCAAACAGACATACAGACAAACCAACATGAATAGTTAAAATTTCCAATGCATGGATAGGGGCAGTGGCCGTTAGTGGCTGTAACAATGTAAACGTGTTCCTGCCGTCTGTAACTGCAGACAGGCAGATTCAGGAGGTCACCGATGTAGCTGGGAACTCCTAAGTAGTTAGATTGTTAAATTATAAACTGGAGATGCCCTAATACCAGCATGTATTAAAATTATAAGGAGAGCCCCCCCGACATGTTTCGCTACGTATGTAGCGTCCTCAGGGGTTCATGGGGCTACTGGGGCAATTTGGTACCAGGAGCAAAGCTCCCTAAGGGTAGGATATTTAATCTCTCTTGTCCCGAACGTGAAGCCATGAGAGAGTATATCCAGGAATGCCTGGCCAAGGGTTACATTCGCCCCTCTACTTCTCCAGTAGGTGCTGGCTTCTTCTTCGTAGGGAAGAAGGATGGTGGTCTTAGGCCATGCATTGACTACCGTAACTTGAATAAGGTCACTGTAAGGAACCAGTATCCCCTTCCTTTGATTCCTGATCTCTTTAATCAGGTTCAGGGGGCCCAATGGTTCTCTAAGTTTGATCTACAGGGGGCGTATAACCTTATCCGCATCAAAGAGGGGGATGAGTGGAAGACTGTGTTTAACATGCCCGAAGGTAATTTCGAATACCTCGTCATGCCCTTTGGGTTGTGTAATGCTCCTGCGGTCTTCCAGAATTTCATACATGAGATTTTAAGAGATTACCTGGGGGTATTTCTTGTAGTGTACCTTGATGACATACTTGTGTTTTCCAAGGACTGGTCCTCCCACATCGAGCATGTCAGGAAGGTGCTCCAGGTCCTTTGGGAAAACAAACTGTTTGCGAAGACCGAAAAATGTGTGTTCGGGCTGCAGGAGGTACCATTTTGGGGTCAAATCCTCACTCCTCATGAATTCCACATGGACCCCGCCAAGGTCCAGGCTGTGGCGGAATGGGTCCAACCTGCCTCCCTGAAGGCGTTACAGTGCTTCTTAGGGTTCGCTAATTATTGCAGGAGATTTATTGCTAACTTCTCGGTCATCGCTAAGCCTCTTGCGGATCTCACTCTCAAGGGTGCTGATCTCCTCCACTGGCCTCCTGAGGCTGTCCAGGCTTTTGAGGTCCTTAAGAAGTGCTTTATCTCGGCCCAGGTGTTGGTTCAGCCCAACCAAATGGAGCCATTTATCGTGGAGGTTGATGCGTCCGAGGTGGGAGTGGGGGCTGTCTTGTCCCAGGGTACCAGGTTCCTCACCCATCTCCGTCCCTGTGCCTACTTCTCCAGGAAGTTTTCGCCCACAGAGAGTAACTATGATATTGGCAACCGCGAACTCTTAGCCATTAAATGGGCATTTGAAGAGTGGCGCCACTTCCTGGAGGGGGCTAGGCACCAGGTAACGGTCCTTACCGACCACAAGAATCTGGTTTTCCTAGAATCTGCCCGGAGGCTAAACCCGAGACAAGCTCGATGGGCGTTATTTTTTACCAGATTCAACTTTTTGGTTGCCTATAGAGCTGGGTCTAAAAATATTAAGGCCGATGCACTGTCGCGTAGCTTCATGGCCAGCCCTCCTTCGGAGGAAGATCCTGCTTGTATTTTGCCTCTAGGTATAATCATTTCCTCTATTGATTCTGATTTAGTTTCTGAAATTGCCGCTGATCAAGGTTCAGCTCCTGGGAACCTTCCTGAGAACAAGCTGTTTGTTCCCCTGCAATTCCTGCTAAGGGTACTTAGGGAAAATCATGACTCCGCACTATCTGGTCATCCAGGCATCCTGGGTACCAAGCACCTCATTGCCAGAAACTATTGGTGGCCTGAGTTGCCTAAAGACGTTAAGGCCTACGTCGCCGCTTGTGAGGTTTGTGCTAGGTCCAAGGCTCCCTCCCTCTTGTCTGTTTGTCTGTCGTGCACTTATTGAGCGTAGGAACCGTCGCCCAGTTGTACCCCGTCGCCTAGGGCGCGTCGTTGCAAGTAGGCAGGGACTGAGTGGCGGGTAGATTAGGGCTCACTTGTCTGTTTCCTTACCCCCATCATTACATTTAACCTCTTAATTGCTCTAGACCACCAGTGATGTTAGCATTGGCCTCTTAACTGACCAACAGGGATGTTAGCACTAACTTTTTAATGATGATAGATGATAGATAGATAGATAGATAGATAGATAGATACAGGGCGTAATTTGGAAAGACTTGGCCCCATAGCAACCTTTTGACCCCCCCCCCCCCCCCCGGGTGCCACAAGCAGCCCCCCTTATAAATAGTGCCCCCTGTAGAATGTGCCATACAGCTCCCCTGTGAACAGTGCTATATGGCCCCGCCTATAGACAGTGTCACACCCCATTTGTAGATGGCGCCCCCACCTCCCCCTTGTAGATAGTGCCATACAGTCCCCCTGTAGATATTGCCATAAAGCCCCCACTGTATATAGCGCTATACAGCTCCGACTGTATATAGTGCCACACAGCCCCCCCCCCCCTTAGTAGAAAGTGCAGCACAGCCCCCCTTAGTAGAAAGTGCCATACAAAGACCCCTGTAGATTGCACCACACTCAGCCCCCTGTAGATAGAGCCCCAGCCCTCCCCCCTGTTAATAGTGCCATACAGTTCCCCCATGTGTATAGTGCCACACAGCTCCCCCTTGTGTATAGTGCCACACAGCTACCCCCTGTGTATAGTGCCACACAGTTCCCCCTTGTGTATAGTGCCACACAGCACCCCCTTTGTGTATAGTGCCACATAGCCCCCCCCCCTTGTGTATAGTGACACAAGGCAATGTTGTATCAGCCAGGGAGATGTCACTCAAACATGGAAAGGTGGGTTTGGAGGCAGGACTTTGTGACTCTTCAGGATAGCGGCACCGCCCCATGACCCTCTAATGAATAATTAACATATAGTGTGTGTCGTTTTAAAAGTGGATTTTAAGAATTTTGCTGCATCTGAAAAAAACATACAAGAGAATGTTTGGAAATATTGTCAGGTCATGTATTACCGCATGGTGGCGGTTCAAGGGGTTAAAACTACCTGACATGTTCCCAATAAATATACAATGAGGACAATTCCATTTGCCCTGCAATTTTGTTATTATAAATATATCCTATATAACTACAGATCCAGAACCAAGATCGGACATATATACAGTACCACAACCAAACTCAGTACATAAATACAGTACCACAACCAAGATCAGTACATAAATACAGCACCAGAACCAAGCTCAGTGCATAAATACATCCCCAGAACCCAGCTCAGTACATATATACACAGAACCAAAACCAATCTCATACGTATATACAGCACCAGAACCAAGCTCAGTACTTACATTCAGCATCAGAACCAAGATCAGTACATATATACAACACCAGGACAAATACAGTTCAATTTAGTGCAACCCCTGCAGTATAGGTTTGTACAGCGTAAAACTACAGCTCCCAACATGGCCCGAACAATGGTGAGGATATTCTGGGAGATGCTGTTTTACAAAAAAAAAATCATATCATAATCCTCTCGCTGCAGATCATACAGTGACTACAGTGCTGATTAGAGGTAGAATAAACATTTACATTAAGTGGCTCACCGGTGATGTCTCAGATTCTAGTTCTTTTCCTCTCCCTCCGCTCCAGACATCTATGATGGATTTCTACCGGCCATGACCCATTTCTGCAGTTTTCTGCTCAGATGTCTTCAGCTTCTCACTTTTAAAACATTTCTGCACCTATAAACAAAGTTAGAATTCTCAACACCTCTTGCACCTCTAACTATAATAGCGCCATACACTGTGTCCCTGATTATAATAGTACCATACACTGTCACTCACACACACCGTGCCCCCTGTAGATATTGCCCCCATAGCCACTGTGCTGCCCTACATATAGCTTCCCCTATAGGTAGTGCTCCATGTATAGCCCACCTCTGTAGATAGTGCCCTACATACAGCCACCCTGTTGCTAATATTCCACAGGTAACCCACCCCTGTATATAGTGTCCCACATATAGCCCACCCTTATAGAAAGTGCCATAAAAAATAGCTCCCCTATAGATAGTGCTTTACATATAGCCCACCCCTGTATAGTGTCTCACATATAGCGCCCCCTGTATATAGTGTCCCACATATAGACCACCCTGTAGATAGTGCCCCACATATAGACCCCCCTGTAGATAGTGGCCCACACATAGACCCCCCTGTATATAGTGGCCCACATCCCCACATATAGACCCCCCCTGTAGATTGTGCCCCACATCCCCTCATACAGACCACCCCTGTAGCTAGTGTCCCACATCCCCACATATAGACCCCCTTGTATATAGTGGCCAACATATAGACGACCCCCCTGTAGATAGAGCCCCCACTAAAGATAATGCCAGTAACAGTTTTAAGAGATAAAAAAAAACAAAAAACGTTACATAGTCACATGATCCCGTTCCTGTTCGCTGGCAATGCAGATCTGCTCTCTTTTGAGCGGGTCTGCAGGAGTTGAACGATCATCGTCCAATGACGCTGATTGGCGGGCCAGAATGACTTGCCCCGTCAATCAGGGCCTTTCAAGCATGGAAGCGGCGCGATGACGTCATCGAGCTGCTAGCCAATGAGCGTCATTGTAAAGTGCAGAATGGTCGGGCATGGAACATGCCCGACCATTCAGCGCTAGTGCATGTATTTGGCTGTCGCTAGCACCGGGGGCCCCCTCCGGTGCTAGCGACGCCTACAGGCATGAGAGGGCCTATGTCGCCCAGCCCATACTTGTTGGAGGCTTGGCGGCGCGGGCCCCATAGTAGCGGCGCTACTGCTATAGCAGCCATAACGGCTGCTAGCAGCGCCACTAGGCATATGGGGGGGCGTGTCGGCTGGCGGCACGGGCCCCGTCAAGCCACGGTCCCCGTAGCAGCCACGGTAGTTACGCCACTGGATAGATAGATAGATAGCGACTGCTGCAAGGGAAATGTAGCATTATATGCTGCCATTCTAATAATTGGTCATCCATGCAATGCAAGGATATGCTGGGTTGACCAGAGCGTGAGCTGATCTTAAAGAGCGGCACTCCCTTCTGGCCCATAGTGGGGGGCCCCAAGTCCTAATAGGGCATATGAACAGGGGTTATCCTGATGGGACCAGCTTCAACAGTCCTGAACTTCCAATAGTTTGGTTCTTATTTTTGGGCACAGAACTGCAACATAACATGGGACCTCCCCAAGCCGGAAGGCTGAGATATAACATATATAGTGAACTGTGACATCCCTGTTAAAAAGTCCTAATACCATATTGTATGTTTGTGTTGTAATCTTAGTGATCTCCCTGTAAACTTTATGTGCTATTCCATGACCATCCCTTAATCCAGAATATCTAATAATCCGGCACATGTCAGATAGCGGATTAAACTAATTTAGTATTTATTATGACATATTATTAGGTTGTATCTAATAGGTATGAACACTAAACCACCTTTATTATACAGAATATAAAAATAATATAAAATAATATAAAATAATTATTATAATATCTAGTCTTTCATAGTCCATAGGGAAATCTATTGTTTATTACCTTATGATTCGGTTTTGGAAATATTTTCGTTCCATATAGAAGAAAGCCGCCTGCACATTATATCCATACATGTGTGCCTTATGGATGGTGCTGTCCTCTCATGCCATTCTCAGGTCTGGGCACTTCAGTTGCTGACACGATGGTCTACAGAAACCATTAACTTCTAACGAGACTTGTTAATGAGCCAGCAAAGCTTCTTAATGTCAAGTCTGAAAATAAAAGGGCTTGTCCCTGACTAATGGTGCTGGCGTTTCTGCTGATAAGAATGGGGTAGAGTTCAGTACGCCAGCAATCATTAACCACAGGCTCCATTCAATTATCAGGGCCTGCTGATGACACATCACACGTCTCATGAACTTGAAGTATATACACAATGATGGGAGTTTCGGTTCCACTTATTGAATTCCTCGTGGACTGCACTAGTGTCGTGTTTTACCACTATTTCTTGGTCCGATCAGTCAATTGCAACCACCTCTGGTTAAAATTAGCTCTATAGTCAGCAAATATAAATTCGAACAGATTTGTAATTCATCATGTTTTCATTGATTTTTCACTTTGGTTGTAGTTTGGGTCTATCTGGAAACCATCAACAAGATGCTGTTGACTGATCCGTTATTCTTATAATGTGTCTTTGAGTGTAATATTATCATACCTTCCAACTTTCAAGTATCACAAAGGGGGACAACCGATGCCGCGCGCGCAGCACATCAAGGCAAATTTATTTTCTTTTAAGCTACACCGCTAATTACACTCAATCCCCGCACATACACACCCTGTTCAGCCCACACAGCATGCTCCCATAGTGCCTCCCACACAGTATAATACCAAATAGCTGCCCCCACACAGTATAATGCCCCCAAAGCTGCCACCATACTGTATAATGCCCCTATAGCTGGCACCATTCAGTATAATGCCCCTATAGCTGGCACCATATAGTATAATACCCCATGGATGCACCCATACAGTATAAAGCCAACACAGATTCCCTCATACAGTATAATGCCCACACAGATGCCCCCATACTGTATAATGCCCACACAGATTCTCCCATGCAGTGTAATGCCCATACAGATGCCCCCCATGCAGTATAATGCCCAAACAAATTCCCCCACACATGATAATGCCCATTATCTGCCCCCATGCAACATAATGCCCTCATAGCTGCCCCATACAGTATAATGCCCACACAGATGCCCCATACAGTATAATGGCCCATACAGCTAAATGCCCCCAAAGCTGCCCCCATACAGTATAATGCCCCCTAGTTGCCCTTATATAGTACAGGGTGGGCCATTTATATGGATACATCTAAATAAAATGGGAATGGTTGGTGATATTAACTTCCTGTTTGTGGCACATTAGTATATGGGAGGGGGGAAACTTTTCAAGCTGGGTGTTGACCATGGCGGCCATTTTGAAGTCGGCCATTTTGTATCCAACCTTAGTTTTTTCAATGGGAAGAGGGTCATGTGACACATCAAACTTATCGAGAATTTCACAAGAAAAACAATGGTGTGCTCGGTTTTAACGTTACTTTATTCTTTCATGAGTTATTTACAAGTTTCTGACCACTTATAAAATGTGTTCAAAGTGCTGCCCATTGTGTTGGATTGCCAATGCAACCCTCTTCTCCCACTCTTCACACACTAATAGCAACACCGCAGAAGAAATGCTAGCACAGGCTTCCAGTATCCGTAGTTTCAGTTGCTGCACATCTCGTATCTTCACAGCATAGACAATTGCCTTCAGATGACCCCAAAGATAAAAGTCTAAGGGGGTCAGATCGGGAGGCATTTCTTCTGCGGTGTTGCTATCAGTGTGTGAAGAGTGGGAGAAGAGGGTTGCATTGACAATCCAACACAATGGGCAGCACTTTGAACACTTTTTATAAGTGGTCAGAAACTTGTAAATAACTCATGAAAGAATAAAGTAACGTTAAAACCAAGCACACCATTGTTTTTCTTGTGAAATTCTCGATAAGTTTGATGTGTCACATGACCCTCTTCCCATTGAAAAAACTAAAGTTGGATACAAAATGGCCGACTTCAAAATGGCTGCCATGGTCAACACTCAGCTTGAAAAGTTTCCCCCCTCCCATATACTAATGTGCCACAAACAGGAAGTTAATATCACCAACCATTCCCATTTTATTTAGGTGTATCCATATAAATGGCCCACCCTGTATAATGCCTCCTTAGCGGGCCCTAGTACCTGTGCCCTTGTAGATAGTGCCCATGTAGATAGCACCACAGTGTCCATGTAGATAGTGCTACACCCCCCTTGAAGATAGCGCCACTCCCCCTATAGACAGCGCCATTGGGACCCCCTCTAGGAGCGGAATCCCCAGCCAGAGCATAGACCGGGGATTCCCCTCCTAGGTGGAAGCCCTGATGTCACTGTCCATATATGGACAGTGATGTTAGTGGCTACTCATTGAGCGGAATCCCCTTTGCCGACTCTGGCCAGAGATTCAGATTCAGGAGAAACCCCTGATGTCAATGTCCATATATATGGACAGTGACCCCCAGGTGCTTCCTATAGGAGTGGAATCCCAGGCCAGATCATCAGCACGGGTATTCCGCTCAAGGAGTAGCAACTTAGCCATAGCCGACTCTGACAGCGGATTCCGCTCCAGGAGGAGCCCCTGACGTCAGTGTCCATTTATGTCAACCTCCTGAGGACGCAGATACAGTTGACAGCGGGACATACACCCGGGACAGTGGGACACCGCCCGCAATCCGGGACTGTCCCGCTGAATCCGGGAGAGTTGGGAGGTATGTATTATTGCTGTGAACACATGTGGGTATGATAGGCTCATTAATGGGGTATTTAGCTCTCAACTTTTTCCGTAACTCTCATAGACTTTATTTACAGTTTTTCTTAAAGGCCCTAACACATATGGCGGACCTTGGGGTCTTTGTTAGGCCCTCCGCTGCCATGGCAACCCATTGCTGCATGGAATCTAAGAGGTGAAAAGTTTATTAGACCCACAGTTGTATAGCCGCTGGGTCTTGGACTGTAGGGAGCTAAGGGGTTTACATAACTGGGTGTTAGCTACGGATGTAATTTAGTTGTAGAACAGTGTGTCATTGGAAGGTAGTAGGCCCTAGGACATTGGCCAGAACATCCCCCTAGGGGAGGTTTCCGTGATACTCACCCCTCATTCCTCTCCTTACTTGATAAATTTGCAGTCTTCCCGCGCTCCAGCCTCTTTTGGCGAGACTACGCACCGGCAAGAGAACATGGAGGAGTCTATCAGGCGTCTTTTGCTGCAGGAAGGCACCGGCTAGCTGCAGTCTCTTCTGGACAAGACCTGCCGCTCAGCACCCTCTGCGCCCGCTGCACCTCCTGTGCGGCGGTCGGCACGAACATCCCGACTGCCCGCTAGGCTCTCTCCATATATCCACGTGAGTCAGCGCTCCGTGTCCCTGGGACATGGTGCGCAAGTAGCTTACCCCTATCTGGCCTCATCTGCTCCTCCCCCACCGGCTCCGTCTGGGCCTGCCGGCCTCCGGACGGAGGCTGCTGTAATGGAGTATGTTCCCCCTTCACCTGGCCTCGCTGCACCTGCTGGGCTAGGCTCCGCCTGGCGGCCGCACAGGCCGATAGTGTCGCTGCGAGCCTGGCTTCCAATACTGCAGGCCTCACTGAATTGCCAAGCGGCGCGCCCCCCTCCCCTTCCTTCAGGCCTACACCTTTAGCTACATCCATGGCTGCAGGCCGCAGGGAGACCGCTCCTCAGGTTGAAGTGAGTGGCACATGGCACGAGTTATCCCCCCCACCTCTTGAGGATGAGCCCCTATTTTCACTGTGTGATAGTGGTGAGGACTTATTTCCTGCCGAACAGGGCCAGCCTGCTATTACTGCTGTGGCTTCAACCGATGCTATTGCGCCAGTGTAGGTTCATAAAGATTTGAGCCCAGGGTATATTCTTCCCTCCGATCGCTCGGAATCGTCGTCATCACATTCACGAGAGGGGTCAAGTAGTTACAGGTCCAGGTCCCGGCGCAAGCTCTCCTCGCGGCGTCGGGGATAGCGTCACTTTAGTCGCCGCTACTCCAGACGTAGGATGACTTCGTCTTCTAGTAGTTCCTAGGAGGCTTCTGCTAAACGTTCCCGTGGTACTTCTGACCGTGGCCACGCATCGTCAAGGGATGCTCACAGATCAAGTAGGTCGTCTCGCTCAGTGGTTCCAACAGTCTCAGCTGCACCTGCTCCATCACCTGAGACACCTGTACTTCCACCGCTGACGTCGAATACCACCTCTGCTTCTGGACCCGGTGAGTATGACTACCTTTGGGTATGGCGTACTAATAATTAATCTGATACAGAGTTATTGTCTGTTTTGAGGTCTTTAAGAGGCGGCACCGGGATGCAGGTCGAGAGTGTAGCTGCGCCTGTAGCGGCGAAGTCTCTGGTTGAGGCTTCCACCTCTACATCTACTCCGGTGCTACCTGCATTTAGGGATACATATTTTTGTGCAATAGCCCCTCTCGGTGACATGTGGTTGCGACTTATGATGTTGCAAAGCCCCTTTCAGCCCGCTGCCCCCTCCTCTGGGTCCTTTACCGGTTCCTCTCCCGTAGTTGGGAGTCCTGTGCTGCGCCGATCTGGATCATATTGGCTCTTTAATGAAGGGCATTCAGTTCTACGGATATTGCAAATTCAAGCATGAATGCTCCAACGGGGCGGTCATGCTGCCGTACGATGCTCCCGTCGCGCTCCCCAACCTTGTCGAGCAACAAACATTAGTAGAGTCGAGGACCACCGTGCGCGTCCGCACGATGTGGCCCTGGCTCGATCAGTACCCCAAGATTGGGGAAGCCGCCCTACTTAGAACTGGTTTTATGTTTTGTTTTTTTATACTCTTTGTTTATAGTCCTCTGCCTTCGTTTTTACGTAATTTAAAATCTGCTAGAGAATTTACGTCTATTATAAAATAAAAAGTAATGAAAGAAGTTTGTTTGCGGCTCATCGCGGGCCCCTACTCCGTGTTACCTTTTTCCAATCTTCGCGTTTCACTGCTCGGTGTAGTTCCTAAGAAAGAAGCTGGTAAATTTCATTTGATCCATCACCTTTCATACCCTAAAGGTCG
Organism: Rhinoderma darwinii; assembly: GCF_050947455.1. Lineage (NCBI taxonomy): Eukaryota > Metazoa > Chordata > Amphibia > Anura > Rhinodermatidae > Rhinoderma > Rhinoderma darwinii. The sequence continues at coordinate 466,323,694 of NC_134688.1, read as the reverse complement.
CTCGGTTAACGACGGTATTAGCAAGGAAATTGCAGCGGTCTCGTATGTGTCGTTTGATCGGACAGTTGATTTGGTTTGCCGTTCCGGGTGCGGGGCCCTCATGGCAAAATCTGACATCGAGTCGGCATTCTGACTTTTGCCCGTTCATGAGGTTCATTTGTTGGGCTGTCAGTTAGAAGACTTACATTATTATGACATGTGTTTACCCATGGGTTGTTCCATTTCGTGTTACTATTTTGAAGTTTTTAGTTCGTTCCTCGAATGGGTTCTTCGGGAGGAAACCGGTAGCTCGTCCGTTTACATTATTTTTTCTTTGTTGGTCCTCCTGTGTCCTCACGCTGCCAGTTTTTACTTAATTCCTTTTGTTTTTTGGCTAGACCGTTTCGGGGTGGGGTCCCTCGACGGTAATTTTGTTTTTAAGGACATAAATACACTCGTTGAATATGGTTTTTAGTTTCAGCCTTGTTGGTTAATAATATGCAATTGAGACAGATACAATCGCAGTCGGGTTTGTTAGTTTTCGCTGGCAGGTTTATGCCCATGGGCAGAATTTTTTCTCGCCGATTGTCAATATCTACAGCGGGGGTCTCTTTACCCACTCATCTAGTCCGTATTACGTCTGGTATAAAAGTGGACTTGAGGGTTTGGTCTGTGTTCTTGCAGGATTACAACGGGCACACATGTAGGAGGTCGCCATCTGACTCCAATATTGATTTTGAGCTGTTCACAGACGCGTCAGGTGGCTTGGGTTTCGGAGCCATCTTCGGTATGGCATGGTGTGCGGCTTATTGGCCGGACGTGTGGCGTTCCAGAGGATGGTGTGGGAATTTGACTCTATTCGAATTGTTTCCTATCATTGTGTCTGTGGAATTATGGGGACATCCAATGGCGAATTTTTCTGTGCTATTTTGGTGTGACAATACTAGTGTGGTATATGCAATTAATCATTTAACTTCCTCCTCATTGCCTGTGTGGTAATTTCTGCGCCGGCTGGTGCTGCGATGCTTGCAGCACAATATACCGTTCAGGTCCCGTCACGTCCCTTGAGTCGACAATAAAATAGCTGATGCCCTTTCTCGTTTTAACTTCCAGGCTTTTAGTTTCTATGCCCGCAGGCGGATCACGAGGGGGCGGCGTGCCCGGATTTTCTATGGAGGCTCTTGGATCCCAATTAGTACCTTTCGTCAGGTCATCACTTGCTCCGTCTACATGGACAGCGGTAATGCTTGGAATGATTGGCTTAAGGTAGTGGGGGAACGTATTATTGGGCCTCTGGAACATTCTCGTTTAACCTATCTTATTGAATATTTATCGGGCCTGTCTGGGCAGGGGGTATCAGGGTTGGTTGTGCAGCGTCGCCTTGCGGGTTTGGCCTTTTTCTTTAAACTCCTTCGGTGGTCGGATGTCACAAAATCCTTTTCTATTTTGCAATCAATTAAAGGTTGGAAGAAGGTTGGCGCCCGTTTTAATTTTTGATCTTGGTAAAACTGTTAAATTGTTTACCTGTAGTGTGCGCCTCCCCGCACTTTTTTCTGCTGCTTTTTCCCTTGCCTTTTTTGGCGCTCTGCAAATATCGCAGTTAGTTCCCCCTAGTGCTTCCCGGCCGGGCGGCCTCTTGTTCGAAGACGTTCGTTTGTCTTCAGGGGTTGCTGGGTTTCGTTGCATTCGATTGGCGTATCGGGTTGCCCAGATGCTTTAGTTTCTTCTTATCTGGGCGTGCGTAAGTCCGGTTCCCAGTTTTTGACGCATATAGTCGGAAGCCCACTTACTAAATTTCAGTATTCTGCAGTGTTTAAAAAGGCCTTGTTATCAGCTGCCCCCCCCCGGCGATTTTGTCACTCACTCTTTTCGCATTGACGCGGCCACTACTGCCAGCGAGTTGGGCCTTGCGGATACTGAAGTGTGTCGGATAGGGCACTGGCGATCAGATTGCTTTGCAGGGTGTGTTCGCCCTGATTTGGTTCTGCACTAATTTCTTTTCTTTCATAGGTTACCGGCCGTCAGTATGGATACTGAACCATTCATACGTTTTTTGGGCTGAACGGAGAACGGCTATATGGCCCGGGGGCCAGTCTCTGGGATTTCAAGACGCGGAAATTTATTGGAGGGGGCTGGGGGGCCTGAAATGGTTACAAACTTTACCTGAGGTGGTGGATATTAGCCGGCACCTAATAATGCAGACTGTTTTGGTTTTGCATATTGGGGGTAATGACCTATGATCGGTGCGTCTTAGTGAGTTAATTGCCCTTATTTAGTCGAACCTGGAGCGGTTCGCTTCATTCTTCCCTGAGCTCGTGCTGGTCTGGTCCGAGGTAATCCCCAGGGTAATATGGCATGGTGCCCGAGACGGTAATGCCATTGAGAGGGGCAGGAGACTCCAAAATACGCGTGTATCTCGCTTCGTGAGGGAAACTGTTACTGCCGGATATTATGTTTACGTTCAATATTTGAATTATTAATAAAACTGTGGCCGACCCCGAGTCAACCCACGTTAAAAGGAAGCAACCATGGTGTCTCGTGTCAAAGTTATTATAGGTCTTTATCACTAGCTAGTTATTAAAGGTTTTAATGGTCATGCATACAGTCCTCTCTATCGCCACTATTTGAAGCTTATTGAATACTGATTATTGTTGAGTTTGATGGTTGCTGAATAAATTCTCACATAGCTCCTCTTAGTGGTGTAACGGAAAATGGAGCTCCGACTGCTGTAAAGATATATAGTACAGATTTGAAGTCCACAAAATCCTTTATAACCTGCAAAAATTAGGAAAATAGAAGCTAGTAAAATACTTAAAGGGACACTCCAGCTAAAATGAACTTTTCCGTTTTGTACCATTATGGTATACCATGTGTCAGTCTCTCATCTGTTATATTTCTTGCTGCTTCTATCTCTATATATCAGACTGGGATGGTTGCTTTGCCGCAGTGAGCTGCGCCCTCTAGCAGATGTCTCCACTCCTCCAGAGCCAATTTGATGGCCAGTAGTTCCCGATCCCCAATAGAGTAATTGCTGTAAAGGATCTGCCAGGCACTACGTCTCTGGATACTCCCAGGATTAATCAGTCGACACCTGAGGCCAGACCTCGTAGACTGACACCGGCTCCCACCAATCAGGGTGGTAGGCTCAGGAGTGGGAGAGCCTATCGCGGCCTGGTCAGTCGGAGTTAGCTCCGCCCCCTGTCCATTTATACCTGCCGTTTTCTCTTCCTCATTGCTTGTTACTCTTCTTGGATTCCTGGCCCCACTGCTGCCTTGCTCCAGCCTGCTTCTGCCGTGCTTCTGCCTTGCTTCAGTTCCCGCTTATCCTGCTTCGCTCTGCCCCTGGCTTGCTTCCTGCTCCGTGCTCTGCGTTTGTATACTCCACTACATCCTGATCCTGACTGGCTCGTTCACCACTCCGTTTCCTCACGGTGTTCCGTCGGCTACTGCCCCTTCCCTTGCTTGTTCCCTGTTTGTATCCCCTTGCACTTAGTCAGCGTAGGGACCGCCGCCAAGTTGTACCCCGTCGCCTAGGGCGGGTCGTTGCAAGTAGGCAGGGACAGGGCGGTGGGTAGATTAGGGCTCACTTGTTCCCTTCACCTCCTTCCTGCCACAACAACGGCGCTCTGCAAAAGAAAAAAGTCTTGAGTAATAGCCACATACTACTGCCTTTCCTTTGGAGCTCCTCTGGAACAGAAGTGCACCTGCACCAACAGAGGAAGCGTCCACCTCCAATGAGAACTGACGAGATACGTCAGGATGATGAAGGATCGAGGCTGAAGTCAAGGCTTTCTTGAGGCTAATAAATGCAGACTCTGCCTCTGGACCCCACACCTTGGCCTTCAAACCCTTCTTGGTAAGGGTAGAGATGGGAGCCGTCAGAGATGAGAAGTTTGGAATAAACTGCCGGTTGAAATTGGCGAATGCCAGGAAACGTTGTATGGCCCTCAGTCCTTGAGGACGTGGCCATTGCAGGACAGACTTTAGTTTCTCAGAATCCATCTTAAGGCCTTGATCCGAGATGATATAGCCCAGAAAGGGCAAAGACCTCTTCAAAGACGCACTTCTCCAACTCATATAAGCGATTCTCCCTTAGTCGCAGAAGAACCTGACAGACATGCCTCTGATGGGTCATCAGTTCTGGGGAGAAAATCAAAATATAATCGAGATAAACTACAACACACATATAGAGGTTATCTCGGAAGATATCATTGACGAATTCCAGAAAGATTGCGGGAGCGTTACACAGTCCGAAGGGCATCAATAGGTATTCGTAGTGCCCGTCCCGGGTGTTAAAAGCCGTCTTCCATTCGTCACGCCGGCGAATCCGGATTAGGTTATAAGCCCCCCGCAGGTCTAACTGAGAAAAATTTTTGGCTCCTCGTATGCGATCAAACAGCTCGGATATAAGTGGCAACGGGAATTTGTTCTTGACCATGAAGAAGAAGAAGCTGGGGAGGAACATTTTAGAATAAAACCCCTCTCCAAATTCTCCTTGATATAGGCTGACATGGATAAAGTCTCTGGCAAGGAGAGAGGATATACCCGTCCACAGGGAAGAGAAGCATTTGGAACCAGTTCAATGGGACAGTCATAATTCCGATGTGGAGGCAACGTCTCAGCCTCTCGCTTGCTGGCATACTGAGATGGTAGATCAGAGGATCACTGAGGCAGAAAGGGCATAACAGGACGAACTTGTGACAGGCAATGGCTATGGCATCTGGAACCCCATTGAAGAATCTCTCCGGAACTCCAGTCAGGAACCGGGGCGTGTAGGCGAAGCTATGGCAGACCCAGCAGGATAGGATTGATAGCCTTAGGTAGTACAAGGAAGGCGATCTGCTCCAAGTGAAGAGCTCCAACCCGTAGTGTCAACGGCTCCGTGATGAACACAATCGGATCGGGCAGAGGTAGACCATTCACAGAGGCAACAGCCAGGGGTCTATCCAGAAGAACTGTGGGTAGATGTAAGCGATCCACTAGATTCTGCTGGATGAAATTAGCAGCTGCTCCCGGAGTCAAGATAGGCGGAGGAGGGATGTGATGTCTCTCCGGAGACGATGGCCACAGGAATCGATCATTTGGAAGAAGTTTTAACGTTTGTAGACGTCCCACCTGGAGTTGCCTCTCCAACCAACCCTAGGTACTGGAGTTTCCCGATTTCTGTGGGCATTGGCGCACAAAATGACCCTTAAGGCCACAATACATAAATAGTCCAGAGGAGCGTTTGCGCTCCTTCTCTTGTTCAGACAACCGGACTCTGTCTACCTGCATGGGTTCTTCAGGTAGCGCACTATGGGAAGGCAATAGTGTCCTCTGGACCGAGGGTGCTGGTCTGTGGCCCCGTCTCTCCTGTCGAACCTCTTGAGTGCGCTCCCGGATTCTCATGTTAAACCAAGTGGCTAACAGGATGAGGGCATCCAAGGTAGAAGGAAGGTCGCGGGCCGCCAGTTCGTCCTTGATGTGAGAGGACAGTCCCTGCCAGAAGGTCGCCACAAGTGCCTCATTGTTCCATGCCAGCTCTGCTGCCAGGGTACGGAAGGAGATAGCATACTCCCCTACTGTGGAACCCTCTTGCTTGAGGGTCAACAGAGTAGCTGCGGCAGAGGATGTTCGACCCGGCTCCTCGAACACGGCACGAAAGGACTGCAGGAACAAGGCTAGGTCCGAGGATACAGGTCCTTGTTGCTCCAGATTGGGTTCGCCCATGCGAGGGCCTTGCCAGCAAGAAGGGAGATGATAAATGCTACTTTGGCCTCCTCGGAGGGGAAGAGATGAGCCCGTAGCCTAAAATGAACCGTGCATTGGTTAATAAATCCTCTACATGCTCTGAGATCACCGTCATAGTGAGGAGGCAGAGGAAATGTGGATCCGGAACAAACAGGAGGAGCAACGGGCAGTGGCACAGCAACAGCCTCTGGAGGAAGAACCGGAGGTGGAACAGGGAGTTGATATAGATGGACCATGATAGAATTTACAGCCTCAAGAAGTTGATCCTGACGTGTGTGTAGGTCATGCATTTCCGACTGTATCTTCTGGACTGCGGTTTTGGGCTGGCCAGCGAGTTCCATGGCCTGAGTGTACTGTCACGGCTACAGGGTATGTGGACCCACTAGGCTGCTCTGCCGTAGCGGAGAGGCAGCTGACCAGGTCTCAGTCTATACAAAAGTCTATAGCATGGATGGAGGTCGGTGCAGCAGACGTGACAGGCAGTACAAGATGTGGCAGAAGACACTGGACGTGGCAGAAGACACTGGACATGGCAGAAGACACTGGACATGGCAAACGACAGCAGGTGCAGTAGGACACGACTCCAACACTAGTAGGCACAGGAACAAGAACACAGCACGGTATACAGGAACAGGTAACAGGGCACGGGTAACAACTGGAACGGGAAACACTAAGGGACCATTTGCAAGACAGACTTGGGATATACTAACACTCTCAGGCAAAGATCAGGAGGGCTGGAGCCTTCTTATGGTCCAGGAAATCATGTGGGTTGATGACGATGATTGTTTTCATGTGCGCGCGCTGGCCCTTTAAGAGCGGGCACGAGCGTGCGCTACGGGACACAGCGGACCAGAGTGTAAGTGAGCACTGGCATTTCCTAGGAAGGAGATCCATGGCTGCGGGCGTCGGGAGGTGATTAAACCCGACAGCCCGCGGCCATGGACACTACAGCAACATAACATTTCTCCTTATCCCCCTCTCCTCACAGGGACTTTGCCATCTTGTGTCTCCTCATTCTCTTTCAGAGCCGATGCTGCCCCATAGCTGTGTCCCCTGCCGAACAAAGTTCCTGCCACAGATTGGGCCCCTTCCCTCCCATAGAGGTTTAGTCCGGGAACTAAATTAAATTGGCCTAAATTTATTTTGGCATCTGTTCTTGAGATTATGCAGGTGAGGTGGGTATCACGTGCAAGGGGTGGCGGAGACTTTATCCAGCGTGCCACGGCGGTGGAAGATCTTAGAGCCTGCAGGAGCCAGGAGCAGCAGCCAGCATTGCATCTTGGTGAATGACTGTATATTCAGCAGCTTCAGTGCAATTCGTTTTTTCTTTTTGCCACCCCTACACTTCCGACGAAGCCCCTACTTACATACTGCCTCACAATATGCCCCCACAGAGTTTCTGCCCACCTGTCTTTTCTTTACCCCTGCACAGAGCCCTGTCAGGTTGTGTCTACCCCCTGGTCCTGCTTTTGCCACTTCCCGTTCCCTCAGCCCCTTCCGCCCTCCCCCCACAGTGCACTTGTCTCTCTCCCTTGCCTTCTAACAAAGCCTTTGCCGACCTACTGTCTCCACACTGCCCCTGTCAGTCAGGGGAGCGATGCTAGCTTTTCTGCTGCCTGAGACGAAAATTGAAGTGGCGCCCCTGCCCCATTCGCAAAACAATCAAAAGAAATCCAAGCAGCCAACCGCCATTGGATAAAATGGTAAAAGAGGGTTGCATGAGGAAGTTTTTATTTCAATAAAAAATGTTTTCTTAGGTCTCTGTGTTTTTTTTAATACTTTATTAGTGACTTAGTAATGGCAATTGTCTGATTGACTGCGTCCATTACTAAGGCTGGGGCTTAGTGTTAGCCAGTAAAAAGGCCAGAACTAAGCCCCCATTATTATCCCGGTACCCATCGCTACCAGGAATACTGGGAAGAGCCAAGTATGCTCCAGTACCTGAACATCTGGATTGAGGGAAGCATCCTGGTAATGCTAGGCTGCTTTATTGTATCTGGCTGGAAATGAAAAGTGGGGGGCCCCTTTGTCTTTTTTTTTTAATTATTTATTTATTTTTTAAAGAAAATGACGGTCCCCCCCATTTTTCCGTAACCAGACAGATACAATAAAGCAGCCACAGCCTAACATTGCCAGGGTGGGAAGGTCCACGGTTTTTGTCTCTTCCCGGCCTGGTAATACCAGCCTGCGGCTGCCACAGTGCCGGGCCGTTACTACAGATGGTCAGGTACTGCATCATACACGGCTCTTCCCGATACCACTGGTGGCAGTGGGTACCGGGGTAATAATGGGAGGTTAGTGTCGACCGTATTACTGGCTAACGCTAAGCCCCACCTTAGTGATGGACGTCGTCAATCAGACAACTGCCATTACTAAGGTGGTAATAAAGTATTAAAAAAACACAGAGGCATAAGAATTTATTTTTATTGAAACAAAACCCCCCCACACAAACACTCTTTGACAATTTTATAAAAAAAAAAAAAAAAAAGCATAAATCATCTAAGTAGTCCAACGAATCTACAACATAGTCCAAACGGTCCAGTCGAACCTGCAAAACAAAAATTTGTAATATGAAAAATAAAAATCTTATACTCACAGCACTCTTCTGTCTTCTTTCTTCTCCCCTGTGCCGCAATAGAAACTAGAGGTCAATGACCTCTAACTTCTATTGTGGCGCAAGGGACCTAGAGATGCGCCAGAAATATTAATAGATATTAATAATTACGGCGCATCTGGGAGGTCCTGTCAGAAAAAGCCAACGCAGGGACTCCTAATAAAAATGATAACACCTTTACTTTAAAGGGTAAGTAAACTTTAAAAAAATGTCATAGTGACATGTCAGAAGTTTTGGTTGGTGGGGTCCAAGCACTGTGACCCCCACTGAACGCTAAAACGAAGTGGCAGACACCTCCCCTCCTTACAGTATAATAACTACTGAGGGCGCTATGGGGAAAATTATACTGCAAGGGGGTCTGAGCATCTGACTGCTGAGGGCTCTATGGGGAAAGTTATACTGTGCTAGGGGGGAATTATACTGCAAGGGGGGTGTCTGAGCGTCTTACTGCTGAGGGCTCTATAGGGGGGGAAATTACCCCCCATAGAGCCCTCTGCAGTTAGTCAGATGCTCAGAAACCTCCTTGCAGTATAGTAAATACTGAGGGCTCTATGGGGTTGACTATTCTCCTCCACAAAGCCCTATGCCATCATCAGGATGCTCAGACCCCCCCCCCCCTTTGCATTATAATCCTCCCCCCAGTGTCGGACGATCACTTTTAAATTAGTGGGGGCAGGAGACTGAGCGAAGTAAGCGGCGCTCTGCCTGTGACTCAGCCTCACTTTTCAAATCACAGGCCACTCTGCTCCTCTCTGGCAGTGCGTGCAGCGTCAGAGAAGAGGAGTGTTCTAGCAGATGTGCACCTATCCTGCTGCACGTCTGCTAAATAAATGCTGCCTTTCCCCCACTCCCCCGGCCCAGCCTGTCCCTGGCACCTCGCTGGGATCACGACACAAGTGCACAAAATGCTGCCCCTTTTTAGCTAGTTGACGCCGCCTGAGGCAGCAGGCTCCGCTCGCCTCATGACAGGTGCAGCCCTGCTGCCAGTTTATGTCTCATCTTACCCCGCCTCCCACCATTTTGTGTTGCACCTCCCCCCTTTCCCTTGGTAATGTTGGTAATGAGAGGGGTGTTGGGGCCCAGACTCCTTGGCTGTATGGGACCAAAAAATTCCTGATGGCGACCCTGTAGGACACAGTCACTAGATGGCAGAAGTCAGTCTTGAAATACAAAAGTTAGACAAAAGTCTGAGATGCGGGGACGAAGAAAGTTTTTCAGCCTCTGTTTACTGGAAGGGAGGCGACATGCTGCAAACAGAGATGTATAATATAACCCATGACCATACAGTTTAGTTGTTTTCCAGCTATAGTGATTGTACAGGCATCCCTTACAAAACAATTGTAGTAAAACACATCTTGGTCCTACCATGGCTAACTAATTGAGCTCTATTCTTTACATGGATGGCATTTAAGGTGGATTTAGTCCAGAAGTCATGAAACCTCATCTGGTCTATTTAGGGAGTATTAAATGGAGTACCCCTTTAATTCCGAATTATTAAAAGAGACTTAGCAATGTTTACACCTGTGACGTTATTAACCACCCAAATTGTCTTTAACCCCTTAAGGACACAGCCGATTTTGGCCTTGAGGACAGAGCAATTTTTTTTACATTTCCCTCTTTGCATCCCGACCCTCATAACGCTTTTATTTTTTGTACGACGTAGTTGTATGAGACTTTGTTTTTTGCGGGACAAGTTGTACTTTATGTACGTACCATTTTTTGGTACAAATACATTATCGTTTAATTTCTATACATTTTTAATTAGATTAAAATGCAGAAAAAAAGCAGTTGCGCAGCAGTTTTAATTTATTTATTTTTTGCACCATACACCGATCATCATAAATAATGTTATACATTTGTTGTACAGGTTGTTACGGTCGTGGCGACACCAAATATGTCTATATTATTTCATGTTTTGGGACTTATATTTTAAAAAGTTGATTTATTATAAAAAATGTGTGTTCTGTGTATTTTATTTACTTTTTATTTATTTACCGTTATTTTTTTTTTACATTCATTTAACTTTTTTTTTTAATCCCATAAAGGGATTTATCATTTTGATTTTGATTTTGTAACTGCAATGTACTGGCATATATCTATATGCCAGTACATTAGCCTGTTACTGATCGTACACAGGCAGTTGTTAGGGCATACCTCAGTATGCCCTAACAACAGGAAAGATGTTCAGACAGCCCTGGGGTCCTTCAAGCGAAGCTTATGGTCTATTAACCCTATAGCTCTCCTGCCGTATACATGCGTGCCTTAGATCTTATTACATAGGAAGAAAATAATGCTAATGTATGCATTTGGAGTGTGGGTGTAGTAGTTTTTAGGAGTTGCTCAGGTAAACACAATACTATATTCATCCACATTACCTTTCTGCAGTATTTAACATGTTGTACTATGTAATACTCTAAAATATAAGTGTAATGTTACATTATATATTTTCTATAGGCTGTTCCACCACTAGAGGGCACTATAGTAACAGGCATTCTTTGTTCTAAATATCGGAGGGAATGTAATGGCTAAATGAATTGCAAGCTTTCAAGGCTATTATGGCACTCGCACACACTGCAGCAATGTTGATGAAGAAAGTCGTACCATTTTCGCACCGTTAAAACTGCTGCAAAATACGCACGTAAATACAGGCAGTTTTTGAAAAATAGTTTCTAGAACTTTAACCCCTTAATGACCGGGCCATTTTGCACGTTAATAACCAAGGATTATTTTTTGTTTTTTCACGGTCGCATTCCAAGAGTCGTACCTTTTTTTTCATTCTGTCGACATAGCCGTATAAGGGCTTGTTTTTTGCGGGACGAGTTGTATTTTGTAATTGTACCATTTTTAGATGCTTATAATATATTGATTAACTTTTATTAACTTTATTTTAGAAGAGAATTGAAAATAAGCAGCTATTCCAGCATTAATTTTCATGTTATAAATTTACGCCATTTACTATGCAGCGTAAATAACATGTTACCTTTATTCTATGGGTCGGCACGATTACGGGGATACCAAATATGTAAAGGTTTTATGTTTTCCTACGTTTGCACAATAAAAACCCTTTTAGAAAAAAATTACTTGTTTTTGCATCGCCGCGTTCCAAGAGCCGTCATTTTTTTATTTTTCATTCGATGTGGCCGTATGTGGGCTTGATTTTTGCGGGAAAATGTGTAGTTTTCATTAGTACTATTTTGGGGGACATAGGACTTATAGATTAATTTTTATTTTATTTTTTATGGGGGGAATGGGAGAAAAGAGAGAATTTTGCCGTTGTTTTTTGCGGTTTTTTTGGACGCCGTTCATCCGGCGGTTTAGTTAATGTGTTCATTTTATTGGTCAAGTTGTTACGATCACGAGGATACCATATATGTGTAGGTGTGATTTGTTTTGACACTTTTACTGAATAAAACCACTTTTTGGGCAAAAAAAGTAGTTTTATTTGATTTTGACTGTAATTATTATTATTTTTTTTCAACAAACTTTATTTAACTGATTGACATTTTTTTTTTAAGTCCCACCAGGGGACTTCACTGTCCGATGTGCCGATCGCATATATAATGCTTTGGTATACTTAGTATACCACAGCATTATTGCCTCTCAGTGTAAAACTGACAGGCAATCTAATAGGTCATGCCTCAACAGGTAGTTGCGGAAGACAGACCTGGGGGTCTTTGTTAGACCCCCGGCTGTCATGGAAACCCGACGGCGACCCGCGATTTTTTTGCGGGGGCGCCGATCGTGTGACAGAGGGAGCTCCCTCCCTCTGTCAAACACATTAGATGCCGCTGTCACTATTGACAGCGGCATTTAATGGGTTAAACTGCCGGAATCGGAGCGCGCTTCGATTCCGGCAGTTGCAGCAGGAGCCAGGCTGTGTATAACAGCCGAGCTCCTGCCGCTGATCGCGTGGGTACACTGGCAGTACCCGCGCCATCACAGGACGGATTTATCCGTCCTCCTGCGCGAACTAGCAGCTGCTGAGGATGGATATATCCGTCCTTCGGCGTTAAGGAGTTAAGTATGGAAAACCAAATTGTTGTACTGTATGAGAGTAGAAAAAGGGTCTGTTTTTACCAATAACAGCGCCACTCTTGACTATAGACCGGGTCTGGTGTTGCAGCTCAGTCTTATCCAAGTGTACACCTTTAAAATGAAGCTCCATCTTTGATTACATCACCAATATAATCATCAAATGCAGTATCTTTAAAGAAACACTGTGGGCAAAATTGATCTACTGTGTTATGTCTAGTGTAGAGTCTGAGGGGGTGGAGCATGACACAGGGATTCAAAGAACACCAAAAACAGAATCCCTGTGTCATGCCCCGCCCCCTCACAAAGCATAACACAGTGCACCTCTCTTATCCAAAGTGTTTCTTTATAAGCTATATTTACATAAGGCTGTACATCCCCTTTAAGGTAAATGATAGTAAGTGGCATTTATATGCAATCCTTAAAGGGAGTCTGTCACTAGAACTTTGTTTTGTACTATCAGTATGCTAATAAAGTTCATGCTGACCTGATATTAAATGTGTTTTCCTTGTTCCCCAGGGGTGCCTGCTTTGCCTTAAAAACACTCTTATTAAGTTTATGCAAATTAGCATTTTGGTGCAACGAGGGCGTGTCTGTTGTATGACATCAGCGCATACGTAGTAGTGGCGATTACAGTGGCGGACATATTGTTTATACTGCGCACGCGCCGACTAAGATGCAAGAACGCGCGCGCGCGCTCACTACACTACGGGGCCAGGCGTGAACTCACCGAGTACGCTGCCTGGCCCATGTCAATCACATCCAGCAAGGAGGGACAGGGGGTTGAACAGGGCAATGACGCACTAGCATTTTGGTACAACGGACACGCCCTCGTTGCACCGAAATGCTAATTTGCATAAACTTAATAAGAGTGTTTTTAATGCAAAGCAGGCACCCCTGGGGAACAAGGAAAACACATTTAAAATCAGGTTAGCATGAATTTTATTAGCATACTGCTAGTTCAAAACGAAGTTCTGGTGACAGACTCCCTTTAATTGTGCATTGTACTCCCCTTATTATCTGTTACAGTATGGATTCTACATTGTAGCAACAATCGGCTGGTATCTTCATGAGACAACAAGCAAATACGTGTCAGACTCCGCCCCTTATGTGATTTCCCTATACAAGTGTCAGTTGGTCAATGCTCACAGTCATGTGACAATTAAGCTCCACCCAAGGTAGGGTAGACTTGGCATTAAAAAAAATGAGGAATCATGGGACATACCTAAAATTAAAAAAATAAAGATTTTATACATGTCCAATAGTCCATTCTACAAGCTGTTCTCGCCTTGATATCCTTCAAGGGAGTCACCAGTGCAACTTAAAGAAACCAGTAAAGGCACAAAACATCTTGATAAGTTCTGGAATTCAGTCCTGACTCCTGAATAATAATGACTACCCAGAAGGAGAAAACGTCTCATAATTAATACGAAAAATCGTATTGGTCAACAATGTTCGTTTTTGGATCTCTGTAATGCTTCCCAATACAGCACAATTTCTTGGGGTTGGACTTCATGCGCCGTTACAATGTTTCGGTACTTACATACCGAGAATGGAGGTTTCGATGCAAAAAACGTTGGCTCGCTGTGAAGTTCTTGCAACGGGATTTTTAGTCGTTCCAGGCATATACCCACATACACATCCTCCAACTTGAAGAAAGGCGTACTCATCGATATGTTGTAGATCTTCTGTGCCACGTCTGTAGAGAACATGTAGCCTGTCCCTGAACAAAAAGGTGGGTACTTCTCCCCCACGTACTCTCGTTTACTTATGTACCACTTGCTAAATATGTTACGGATAGGACTCTCATCCAGCTTTAGGAAGCCCGTGAAGAAGTTAGAAGTCTGATTTTTCCTCAGAAGTAGATCAACTAGATAGAAAGTATTGATGAACATATCTGTGTCCGTCTTCATGACGTAGGAGGCCTGAGGGCAATAGCGCGTAATCCACTGAAGGCCCACTAAGGTTTTGATGGTCAAGTTGTAATATGTGTCTATGAAGTTTCGTTGGATGATGTCTTTATAGATGATACTTTCTTGGGCCAGGTTCAGCTTCTCTTTGGCACTCGCCTTTTCCCTTGAACCTAGAAGAAAATAAGTAACCACTCTCTTCCCTTGGATTCGTCTTTCCTTACCCCACGTTTGCCGAATGGCCGTTCGGGCTTCTTTCTGTCCGTGTGTGGTGGTGACGAGAAGAACCAGGAATGGTGGTGTTTCTCTACAGTCTACGTCAGGAAGTTTCATGAAGACTTTGTTACTATAGTCGAAACTGTAGTGCGAATAACTGTCACTAAAATACAAGATTTCATAATCCTTAAGCTTGATGATCAACCCTAACACACACAAAGCGGGAAAAAGCAGCAAGGAGGTGATCACTTTTTTACGAGCCATCTGAAATGAAAAGAAAAAAATATTGTTAGTATGCCGTTTGTGCCAAGTTGGACTGGTACATCGGGGGAAGGCAATCCTACACTGAGCTACGAATGTCCACATGAAAGCCCACATGCACTCTGAGATCTAAAAACTAAAACTTAGGGTTTCCATGCAGTTCAGTGGAGGGCACCAACTTAAAAAAAACAAACTGTAATGTTATGGTATGCTTATGGGAAGGTGTTGATGGAATCATATATGTAGGAATAGGGATTATTACACCTAATATCCACCCCACTTCACTTTTTTCCATATTCGAAATTATTCTTCATCAATAAATTGACTTTTTCTGTGTTCTTTTTTTAACCTTCACATTGCTATTCTGATTTTGGCCATTAGATGACGAGGCCGGTATTCTTTATTATTAACCCTTTCAGGACGCAGCAATTTTTTGGATTTTCGTTTTAATTTATTCCTCCCCACATTCCAAAAGCCATAACTTTTTTATTTTTCCATCCATAAAGTCATATGAGGGCTTGTTTTCTGCGGGACGAGTTGTAGTTTTTCACGGTACAATTTATTGCACCATATAATATATTGGGAAACGGAAAAAAAATTCTTTGTGGGGTGGAATAGGAAAAAAACAGCAATTCCTCAATCTTTTGGGGGGTTTCGTTTTTACGGTTTTTGCCATACATTAAAAATGGCATGTTAACTTTATTCTGCTGGTCAATAAGATTAGGGCGATACCAAATTTATATTGTTTTTTTTATGTTTTACTACTTTTACAAGGAAGAAACTAATTGTTAAAAATAAAATTTGTTTTGTCGCCACATTCTGAGAGACAAAACTTTTAGATTTTTCCATCAATTGAGCAGGATGAGGGCTTATTTCTTGTGGGACGAGCTGTAGATTCTATTGGTAACATTTTGGGCTACATGAGACTTTTTATTACATTTTTTGTGTGATGTGAAGTGACCAAAAAACTGATTCTGCTGTTTTATATTTTTTTCTTTTTACGGTGTTCACCGTGCACATTAAATAATGTTATATTGTAATATAACTTTTACCAGAGATACCAATTTTGTATAATTTTTTACATTACTTCAGAGGAAAAATGGGAAAAGGTTTTTTTTAAACTTTTAATTTTTGTATTTTTTTTTACACTACTAATAACTTTATTTAACCCATTAAGGACGTGGACTAGTTGGCATGTTCAGGACGCAGCCCCATTTTTCAAATCTGACATGTGTCCCTTTATGTGGTAATAACTTTGGAATGCTTACACCTATCGAAGCGATTCTGAGACTGTTTTCTCGTGACACATTGGACTTTATGTTACTGGTAAAATTTGGTCGATATATTCAGTATTTAATTGTGAAAAACACCAAAATTTAGCGAAAAATTGCAAAATTTAGCATTTTTCTAAATTAAAATGTATCTGCTTGTAAAAACAGGCAGTTATACCACACAAAATAGTTGCTAATTAACATTTCCCATATGTCTACTTTATGTTTGTATAGTTTTTTGAACATCCTTTTATTTTTCTAGGACGTTACAAGGCTTAGAACTTTAGCACAAATTTCTCACATTTTCAAGAAAATTTCAAAAGGCTATTTTTTCAGGGACAAGTTCAGTTGTGAAGTGGTTTTGAGGGGCCCATACAATGCAAAACCCCATAAATTGCCCCATTTTAGAATTTGAACCCCTCAAAGTATTCAAAACAGTATTTAGAAACTTTATTAACCCTTTAGGCGTTTCACAAGAATTAAGGCAAAGGAGGGGTAAAATTTACAAATTAAATTTTTTAATCCTTTTTTTCTGTAACACAGAAGGTTTTACCTGGGAAATGCAACTCAATATTTATTGCCCAGATTCTGCCGTTTTTAGAAATATCCCACATGTGGTCCTAGTGTGCTGATAGACTGATGCACCGGCCTCAGAAGCAAAGGAGCACCTAGTGGATTTTGGGGCCTTGTTTTTATTAGTTTATATTTTAGGCACCATGTCAGGTTTGGAGAGGTCTTGTGGGGCCAAAACAGTGGAAACACCCCAAAAATACACCATTTGGCAAACTACACCCCTCAAGGAATTTATCAAGGAGTATAGTGAGCATTTTAACCCCACAGTTTTTTTGCTGAATTTAGTAGAATGAAGTTGTGAAAATGAAAATCTAAATTTGTTCCAATAAAATTTAGACATTTAAAATTTTCACTAGGCATAAAGGAGAAAAAACACCAACATTTGAAAAGCAATTTCTCTGATTACAGCAATACCCCAAAAGGGTGTCATAAACTGCTGTTTGGATCCATGGCAGGGCTCAGAAAGGAAGGAGCTTTTTGAACTCAACTTTTGCTGCAATGGTTTTCGGGTGCCATGTCGCATTTGCAAAGTCCCTGTGGGACCAAAACAGTGGAAAACCCCCAAACTACACCCCTCAAGGAATTTATCGAGGGGTATTGTGAGCATTTTAACCCACAGGTTTTTTGCTGACTTTACTGGAATTAGGCCATGAAAATGAAAATCTTCATTTTCACACTAAATAAAAAAGCACCCCAACATTTGTAAAGACACCTCTTCTGAGCACAGCAATATCCCACATGTGATAATAAACTCCTTTTTCGATTCACGGCAGGGCATAGAAGGGAAGGAGCGCTATATGACTTTTGGAGCTCAAATTTTTCTGGAATAATTTGCGGCGCCATGTCACATTTGCAAAGCTCCTGCGGGACCAAATCAATGGAAACCCCCCAAAAGTGACCCCATTTGGAAAACTTCACCCCTGAAGGAATTTATTGAGGGGTATAATGGGCATTTTGACACCACAAGTTTTTTGCAGAAATTATTGGAATTAGGCCATGAAAGTGAAAAGTTTAATTTTTCAGATAAAACGTGGACATTTTCAATTTTTGCAAGGTATAAAGGAGAAAAAGCAGCCCAACATTTGAAAAGCAATTTCTCCCGATTACAGCAATACCCCATATGTGGTAATAAACTACTGTTTCGACACACAGCAGGGCTCAAAAGGGAAGGAGTGCCTTTTGGAGCTCAAATTTAGCTGGAATGGTTTTCGGGTGCCATGTCACATTTGCAAAGTGTCTGCAAGGCCAAAACTGTAGGAACCCCCCAAAAGTTACCCCATTTGGGAAACTACACCCCTTAAGGAATCGATCTAGGGGTATAGTAAGAATTTAGACCGCACAGATCTTCTGTAGAATTTATTGGAATAAGGCAGTAAAAATGAATATCAACATCTTTTCCACTAAAAAGTAGAATTTTTTTCGTTTTCAATAGGGATAAAGGAGAAAAATCACCCCAACATTTGTAAAGCAATTTCTCCCGATTGCGGCAATACTGCAGGGCTCAGAATGGCAGGAGCGCTATTTGGCATGCAGATTTTGCTGGATTGCTTTTGCAAAACCCTAAGGTACCAGAGTACAGTGGAAGCCCCCAAGAAGTGACCCCATTTTAGAAACTACACCCCTCAAGGCATTTATCATTTGCATGGACATATAACAGGGCTCAGAAGTGAAGAGCACCATGCGTATTTGAGGCCTATTTTGGTGATCGCTGGTTCAAGTCCCCTAGGGGAACTAATAAAATGTGTAAAAAAAAAAAGTTAGATACATTTTCAGGAGTGTAATAAAAACATTAAAAGTTCAAAAAACCCTCCTTTTCCCATTTTCCCCAAGCACAATGTAAAAAAGAAATAAAAACACCAGAATCGTTGGTGTTTTGGTCACTTTAGCGATAAATTTTTTTTAATAAGAAGTCATCAAAAAAACTAGAGCTCGTCCCTAAATAAATAAGCCTTCACACCGCTTAATCGATGAAAAAATATAAAAGTTCTGGCTCTCAGAATGTGGTGAAAAAAATATATATTTTTTAACAAATCGTTTTTCTTTGTTAATGTAGTGAATTATGAAAAAAAAATCCTATTTTCTGTTGTCTTAAACCTGGGTGTGTCTTATAGTCCGTAAAATACGGTATATAGATTTGGTACCTCCGTAATCATATTGATAAGCAAAATAAAGTCAGCATGTCCTTTCTACAGCACAATGAATGCTTTAAAAAGAAATCCCAATATACAATGGAGGATTTTTTTTTCCAATTCACCCAACAAAATAATTTGTAAATATTCTCAGTACATTTAATGGTGCTATTACAAATTATCCCCCCCCCCCCCCAAATAAAAAAAAAACAACTCTCAAATGTTATATTGATGGAAAAATAAAAAAGTTAGAACTTTTGGAAGGCGGGAAGAAAAAAAAAAGAAAATGAAAAGATAAAAACTAAAGCTGCGGCAAGAATAGGTTAATGGTCATCACTTCTCTTTGGTAATATTGTTGTTCTTTGGTGTCTAGTCCCCATTCACCTGCCAGAAAGTAAAGGTTGTGGCCGGGAGAATTGGAACTGTGGAATTTTTCCTGAACACTATGCAATTGATTAATCTCCTATGTGACTCTTGTAAGGTGTCGATTATCTCCTTTAGAGAGAACCGGTCGCCTCTCCTGATATGCCTGTTTTTCCCATGAAAAAACCCAGTTATGAAGCATAATTTATTAGAGCTTTATGTTGTCCTGTTCCTCTGTTATTCGTCTTTGAATTTTAAGAAAAATTTGACAACTGGGTGTCACCATTAGGAGGTGTGTCCCTAGACAGACTGAAACTGTCCAATCAGTGCTGACAGAGTGAGACACTGTAGGGACACGCCCCTTTGACAAGTGAAATAATAACACCCAGTTGTCAATTTATTCATACATTTCTAGAAGAAATAACAGAGGTATGACGTGACACAAAACTTCTAGGAAAATATGTTTCAGAATTGTTATTTCATGGGCAATACAAGTATTTACTAAAATAGACACGTCGTGGGAGGTGACAGCTCCTCTTAAATCCGTCTTTAAATCAGTATTTGCCTAAGTGCAGTGAAGCAGATGACCAAAATTCTGCATGAGGTCAGCCATATACTGTATGTACTGTGAAAAAATATTCTACCATTTCTGCATACAGATCCTATGCAGATCTTTGTGTCTCCATAGTTACAGACAAACAAACCATGTGTAGTCTGATCTTACAGGCATTCTCTAAGTGTGACGTAGGGGACAGGTGAAAGGAAATATGACCACAAGATCAGACTACACAGGGTTTATTTAGGAGTTGTATACACAAAACGGTAAGAGATTTTTGATGAAGTCTTAAAATTGATGGCCTAACTTCAGGATAGGACATCAATGTGTGTTCTGTGCGGATCCAACCTCTGGTTACCCCACCAATCAGAAGAACGAATGGTCTATTGCGCTCTCATCCATGTGGCTGTATCGGTACTGCCACTCGGACTCCATCAAGTGAATACCAGTCCCATGGAGGAGAGCAGCACTGTATTGGGTGGGAATAGGCCATAGCACTTTAGTGAGAACAATGGACTCGTCTTTCTGCTGATTCGAGGTGGTCCCAGAGTTTGTTCTCCCACCACCAATCACACATTGACGGCCTACCCTAAGGAAACCATCTTTAAAGGGTAAATAAATGTTTGACAAACTTCTGACATGTCATAGTGACATGTCAGAAGTTTTGATTGGTGGAGGTCCGAGCACTAAGACCCCCACCAATCGCTAAAATGAAGCAGCAGAAATGCTCGTGTGAGCGCTCAGCCGCTTCGCTTCTGTTCGGCTTTTTCCGGAAAGTCGATGTAGAGGTGTACGGGCTCATAGACTTTCTATTGAGCCTGTACACCGCTACATTGATTTCCGGAAAAAGCCGATCAGGAACGAAGCGGCTCAGCGTACACACAAGCACTTCTGCTGCTTAGTTTTAGCGATTGGTGGGGGTCTCTGTGCTCGGATCCCCACCAACCAAAACTTCTGACATGTCGCTATGACATGTCAAAAGTTTGTTGAATGTTTAGTTACACTTTATTATTTTTTTTAATATGTACCAAAGAATGAATGTCTGAATTTCCAAGTGCAAGAAACTGAGTTTCATAATTGGTGATCTATATTTACCAAACTGTAACTCACAGGAAACAACAGACCTACTGCGTACAATTATTATTTCCTACCTGATAATCCACAGGGGGTAAAATCAGAAGGCAGTCTTATCGGTCTTCGGTGTGGGAATTTCAAACAAACTCATGAAGAAGTTCATTTTTATCTTGTCCCTATAAAGAGTGATCCATGATTTAGAAATTCCAAAAATATTCAAAAATATCTCATATAAACTCATTGCTCATAATAAAAGCCTTATTTTTGATAAGCAAGCAGTCAAAGGAAAAGTAAGCAGTGATAGGGAAAAAATAATTAATAGAACTTTTTGCTAATGAATCAATGTGGAGAATGGTTAACATATCATTTAGGAAAACAGCATGTCCGTAGAGAGGGACTGACTGACCTCCGACTTGTGTATAAGTTAGAGACACACTATTGTAGACTCCGAGCGTGAAGTGGCGGGTAACCACTCCCATTCGCAAGTCTGGACAGCACTCTTGTACGTCCACGTTGTGACTATTATTGCGCACCTGGTCAGGAGTGAGTTAGCGTGTTAAAATTCAGCAACGAAAGATAGAAGTATATGTATGACTTGTTTTATATATATATATATATATATATATATATATATATATATATATATATATAGACCGGATGGTCGCTGTTCTTCGCTGGATTTAGATTTTTTCTTCACTTCCACTCTGCTGACAAATACATTAAGGCCGATGCCCTGTTCCAGTCATTCGAGACTGATGACTGAAGAAAGTCCTCAACACATCTTTGATCCCTCTAGGATTATTGCTGTAAACCCTCTACAGATTAAGCACATTCCTCGTGGAAACATTTTTGTCCATTCTGCTGACAGGAAAAGAATTCTCCGCTGGGGGCATAATTCCAAAATGGCTGGGCAATCTGGTGTCCGTAAGACTCGGGACTTTATTGCTCGTCACTACTGGTGGCCCACGCTACCCAAATATGTCATGGACTTTGTTACTTCCTGTACGAACTGTGCCCAAAACAAGGCTACCCATTCTAAACCTGCAGGCCTGCTCCTACCTCTGCCAGTTTCTGATACCCCCTGGCAACATATCGCTATGGACTTTGTTACTGACTTTCCTCCTTCTGCTGGATCTACTACAGTCTGGGTTGTGGTGGACCGCTTCTCCAAGATGGCACATTTCGTCTCTTTAACTAGTCTTCCTTCTGCTCCTCGTCTGGAATGTTTGTTTATCCAACACATCTTTTGTCTGCATGACCTCTTATCCATAATGTGTCAGATCTGGTTGTACAATTCACATCTAAGGTCTGGACAGCCTGTGTGGACTTTTGGATGTGGAATTGGACTTTCCTTCCACTTATCACCCATAGTCTAATGGCCAAGTTGAAAGGATCAACCAGGTACTTGAAAATTACCTTCGTCATTTTATTTCAGCTCAACAAGACAATTGGGTACAGCTTCTGACATGGGCCGAATTCTCTTACAACAATCATACTAGTGAGTCTACTGCCTCTTCGTTCTTCATTGTGTACAGCCAACATCCACGTGTTCCTGTGCCAGCTACATCTCAAGTGCCTGCAGCCAATTCTTCATTCGGAAGTTTCCTTCACACCTGGCAGCAAACTAAGTCCGCAATCCTTCAGGCAGTTCATCACATGAAGTGATATGCAGATAGGAAAAGGAAAATTCCTCCTCCGTATTCTCCCAGAGTCATGGTCTGGTTGTCTTCCATAAACATTCATCTGAAGATCCCTGCCCACAAATTTGCTCAGAGATTCAAATCCAACAAATAAACCCTGTGTCCTATAAGCTTTGGCTCCCTCCTACCCTCAAAATTCCCAACTCATTCCATGTGTCCCTCCTAAAGCCTGTGGTCCTGAACCGATTCAGCAAATCCCCTGGTTCTACTGTTGCTCCCTGCGGTTCTTCTGACGTCTTTTAAGTAAGAGAGATCCTGGATTACAAACGGGTAGGAGGGAGGACCTTCTACCTCGTGGACTGGAAAGGGTTTGGTCCTAAGGAAAGATTATGGAAGCCTGAAGAAAATGTGGATGCTGCAGCTCTCATCAGGAAATTTCTCTCATGCTCTGGATCTATGAAGAGGGGGGGTGTAAGGGAGCACACTGTAATGGCCTTTGTCGCGGACCGCCGGCATTACTCACCCGCCAACAGCTATGACCGCAGAACCACGAGCTCATGCCGGCGTCTCCCTCCTCTGTTTGTCATATCAAATGGTCCCCTAGTTGTATCCTGTATCTAGTGTCCACGTTTCCTGTACCCCGTATCCAATAATTGTGTTTGTTCCAGTGCGAAATCTAGAGTCGGAGTCAAGAGTGTCATCTGTGCCAAGTGTCGTCTGTGCCAAGTATCATCTGTGCCATGTGTCTGCTATGCCACGTGTCTGCTTCGCCATATGTCTGCTACGCCAAGTGTCTGCTACGCCAAGTGTCTGCTACGCCAAGTGACTGGCATGCCAAGTGTTTGCCAAATCTTCTATCCAAGTACTCTTGTCCTAAAGGCTATCGTTGATTGTTGTTTGGACAGCTGCTACTCCGCTACGGCGGAGCGGCCTAGTGGGTCCACATACCCCACGACCGTGACACCGGCCTTCTGGAATGACATTTTATCCCATGTGACTGCTGCAGCTAATCACAGGCTACAGCAGTCACATGGGATGAAACATCATCCCAGAAGACCAGGCTGCACGAACAACAGTGGTATGAGTCGCCATGACCATGAAAAAGGGTAAGTATAAGTTGTTGTTTTTTTTTTTTAAACCACTGTTTTCCGCAGCGGGCCTTCTGCTTGAAAAACTGCACCACAATTTGGTACGGTTTTTCGGCCAGAATTCCCTGTGGGTTCCAGGGTGTATACGTTGTGTGATTTTACGCAATGCATCTGCCCTGTGTGAACATGGCCAAAAGGTTCGCTGTCTAATTTTAATGTTCTGTGTTACACACAGTAGAAAGAGTTAGAGAGTGAAGCTGGGAATGTTTGTGTACTGAGAGACAATTCTATGTTGTATATTTCTGTGTCTGTGCTTGTGTCACTAATCTTTGACTACTATGCTATATGAAGCAAAACGTGACGTGTGGTAGTAAGGCTTAGTGTGATATTGCCTGCCTACGAAGGATTAAAAGTGGCCTGACGAGATACATATTGTGTCCCTGTACTTAGGGACTTCCGTAGATGATAGTGAAATACGGGGAACCTTCATGGTAAAACCCCACCGCAGGGAACACAGTGTGTGGCATATCCAGAAGGAAGTCCGATGGTCATAATGATCAAGGCACATGGTAAGAATGTATACAAAATGTGGACCGGGTGGAGAACTGTGCTGCCAGCTCTACCTGAGGAGGGTACTGTAGATACTAAAGTGTTGAAAACTATCGCTCCATATTGTAAGAATGATCTAAAATAGAACATGTATTACAAATGGTTGGATTTGGCTAACGCAGATATTCGGGGAGATGCTCTTACAGCAACCGCAACCCCAGATGCTCCGCAAAGGAACTGTATGTCACCTAACATTATGATGAGGATGATCTACTAACCATCTATTAACCTTGATAAGCAGAAAGCCAAAGCCTAGAACAGGGGGAATATATCCAAGAAGTGAGTTGCAGGAAGTAAAAGAAGGTTTGATGACTGACGGTTACATGAATGTAGATGCCTCCAATGTGATTGAGTCCAGGTAGTTATAGAAAGTCTTGGACTTGGTTATAGAAAGTCTTGGACTTGGTTATAGAAAGTCTTGGACTTGGTTATAGAAAGCCTTGGACTTGGTTATAGAAAGCCTTGGACTTGGTTATAGAAAGCCTTGGACTTGGTTATAGAAAGCCTTGGACTTGGTTATAGAAAGCCTTGGACTTGGTTATAGAAAGCCTTGGACTTGGTTATAGAAAGCCTTGGACTTGGTTATAGAAAGCCTTGGACTTGGTTATAGAAAGCCTTGGACTTGGTTATAGAAAGCCTTGGACTTGGTCATAGAAAGTCTTGGACCTGGTCATAGAAAGTCTTGGACTTGGTCATAGAAAGCCTTGGACTTGGTTATAGAAAGCCTTGGACTTGGTTATAGAAAGTCTTGGACTTTGGTTATAGAAAGTCTTGGACTTGGTTATAGAAAGTCTTGGACTTGGTTATAGAAAGTCTTGGAGTTGAAGAAACAAGTAGGTGATTATAGAAAGCACCCGGGAACGGCGTGGGAATTCCTCTACACAATGTCTTCCACTTTTGACCTGGTTGGTTAAGATGTTCTCCAGATGTTGAAAGCTATCCTCACCCCTGCTGAAGTGGAAGGGTTGTTGGAGAGAACTGGATATAGCCGTAAGCCTCAATTTTTAAAGGTTCATTAGAAGATGAATGGAATTTGATACATGAAAATTTTGTTCACATGTTCAAAGTAGATTGGAAAGCTATACAGACCATTCATCAAGAGACTAATTAAACAGTCAGGGAATACCACTACAGGTTCCGTAAGTTGATTAACCCTTTTAATGACATGGCCAATTTTCTTTTTTCATTTTTGTTTTTCCTTCCCACCTTCCAAAGGCCATAACTTTTTTTTAGTCCATATAGCCGTATGAGGGATTGTTTTTTGCAGGATTAGTTGGAATTTTTGCATGGTCCTATTTAATGTACCACATAATGTACTGGGAAATGGGAAAAAAAACATTTGTGGGGTGAAATGGGCAAAAAACAATGATGGCACCATTTTTTTAAGGTTTTGTTTTTACGGCATTCATCATGAATTAGAAAAAAACATGTTTACTTCATTCTATGGGTTGATACGATTACAGCAATAACAAATTTATATATTTTTTTAAGTTTTACCACTTTTCTAAAAAAAAAAATATTTGTTGAAAAAAAAAAATTGTTTTGTGTCACCATATTCTGAGAGCCATATCTTTACATTTTTCTGTCGATTTAGCGGTGCAATGTCTTATTTTTTGTGGGGCGAGCTGTAGTTTCTATTGGTACCATTTTGGGGTACATGTGACTTTTTGATCACTTTCTATTTAATTTTTTTCAGAGAGCTAATGTGACCAAACTCAGCAATATTTCTAAAAACAATTCTAGCGTTTCCCGAGCGGGTTAAATAATGTTATATTGTAATAGTTCTGACTTTTATGGAGGCGGCGATACCAGTTATATTGGCTTTTATTTTTTTAACATTGGTTTAGGGAAAAATGGGAAAAGGTTTATTTTTTAACTTTTAGTATTTTTATTTTTTTTAGTACATTAAAGGGCAATGGAAGCTATTCAGTGGTCTGTGCCGAAAGCAGATGGCCCCGATAGTCACTTGAATAGGAGCAGAGTTGCAGTGTTGCAGCACAGCCGCTATACTGTACAGTGGTTGTAGCCATCTTCTTCCGGCACCGACCACTGCAAAACTTCAGGTAGGTCATCAGTATGAAAAACCACCCCATGCCCGGAAAACCCCTTTAACACTCTTAGAGCTAGTTCACACTGAGTATTTACACGCGCTGTTTCACATGGACATTTTGGCTGTTTTTGACGTGGAAACTGCGTCGGAAACAGTCCCCAAAAACATCAATGGGAGGCAGAGAAAGCGATTTTCGCTGCGTTTTTTCCCCACAGACGCTCAATGGATGCGGCCGAAAAATGCAGCAAATGTTCTGCTGGTAGGTCAAATTCCGCCTCAAAATTCCTGAAGGAGTTTTGACGCAGATTTTCCACCTGCAAAAAACTCTGTGTGAACAGGGCTTTACAGCCCAGCCACAGTATTCTTCGTCGGTATTCACATTTGAACCCTGCTACTTTTCTTCCTTATGAGACGAGTTTGTCTCAGAGAGAGGAAGGGGAGGATGATGAACGGAGTTACTTTTTTTGATTCTGATACGAATCATGACTGTCTTGCACATACATTGACTCTACCACGAGTTGACATGAGGGAGGACCGACCACAAATCCCAGGTTTGTGTGTTCTCTACCTGTACTATATATACACTGTACTGCTTTCTACCTGTACTACATGTACTGTACTGCTCTCTACCTGTACTACTCTCTACCTGTACTATATATACTGTACTGCTTTCTACCTGTACTACATGTCCTGTACTGCTCTCTACCTGTACTACATGTGCTGTACTGCTCTCTACCTGTACTATATATACTGTACTGCTCTCTACCTGTACTACATGTACTGTACTGCTCTCTACCTGTACTACATGTCCTGTACTGCTTTCTACCTGTACTACATGTACTGTACTGCTTTCTACCTGTACTACATGTACTGTACTGCTCTCTACCTGTACTACATGCACTATACTGTTCTGTACATGTACTACATAAACTATACTGCACTCTATCTGTACTACATGTCCTGTACTGCTCTCTACCTGTACTACATGTCCTGTACTGCTCTCTACCTGTACTACATGTACTGTACTGCTCTCTAACTGTACTATATATACTGTACTGCTCTCTACCTGTACTACATGTACTGTACTGCTCTCTACCTGTACTACATGTCCTGTACTGCTCTCTACCTGTACTACATGTACTGTACTGCTCTCTGTCTATACTACATGCACTGTACTGCTCTCTACCTGTATTACATGTGCTATACTGCCCTCTACCTGTACTACATGTACTGTACTGCTCTCTACCTGTACTACATGTACTGTACTGCTCTCTACCTGTACTACATGTACTGTACTGCTCACTACCTGTACTACATGTACTGTACTGCTCTCTACCTGTACTATATATACACTGTACTGCTTTCTACCTGTACTACATGTACTGTACTGCTCTCTACCTGTACTACTCTCTACCTGTACTATATATACTGTACTGCTTTCTACCTGTACTACATGTCCTGTACTGCTCTCTACCTGTACTACATGTGCTGAACTGCTCTCTATCTGTACTACATGTGCTGTACTGCTCTCTACCTGTACTATATATACTGTACTGCTCTCTACCTGTACTACATGTACTGTACTGCTCTCTACCTGTACTACATGTCCTGTACTGCTTTCTACCTGTACTACATGTACTGTACTGCTTTCTACCTGTACTACATGTACTGTACTGCTCTCTACCTGTACTACATGCACTATACTGTTCTGTACATGTACTACATAAACTATACTGCACTCTATCTGTACTACATGTCCTGTACTGCTCTCTACCTGTACTACATGTCCTGTACTGCTCTCTACCTGTACTACATGTACTGTACTGCTCTCTAACTGTACTATATATACTGTACTGCTCTCTACCTGTACTACATGTACTGTACTGCTCTCTACCTGTACTACATGTCCTGTACTGCTCTCTACCTGTACTACATGTACTGTACTGCTCTCTGTCTATACTACATGCACTGTACTGCTCTCTACCTGTATTACATGTGCTATACTGCCCTCTACCTGTACTACATGTACTGTACTGCTCTCTACCTGTACTACATGTCCTGTGCTGCTCTCTACCTGTACTACATGTACTGTACTGCTCTCTACCTGTACTATATATACTGTACTGCTCTCTACCTGTACTACATGTACTGTACTGCTCTCTACCTGTACTACATGTCCTGTACTGCTCTCTACCTGTACTACATGTACTGTACTGCTCTCTGTCTATACTACATGCACTGTACTGCTCTACCTGTATTACATGTGCTATACTGCTCTCTACCGGTACTACATGTGCTGTACTGCTCTCTACCTGTGCTATATATACTGTACTGCTCTCTACCTGTACTACATGTACTGTACTGCTCTCTACCTGTACTACATGTCCTGTACTGCTTTCTACCTGTACTACATGTACTGTACTGCTCTCTACCTGTACTACATGCACTATACTGTTCTGTACATGTACTACATAAACTATACTGCTCTCTACCTGTACTACATGTCCTGTACTGCTCTCTACCTGTACTACATGTACTGTACTGTACTGCTCTCTACCTGTACTACATGTCCTGTACTGCTTTCTACCTGTACTACATGTACTGTACTGCTTTCTACCTGTACTACATGTACTGTACTGCTCTCTACCTGTACTACATGCACTATACTGTTCTGTACATGTACTACATACACTATACTGCACTCTATCTGTACTACATGTCCTGTACTGCTCTCTACCTGTACTACATGTCCTGTACAGCTCTCTACCTGTACTACATGTACTGTACTGCTCTCTAACTGTACTATATATACTGTACTGCTCTCTACCTGTACTACATGTACTGTACTGCTCTCTACCTGTACTACATGTCCTGTACTGCACTCTATCTGTACTACATGTCCTGTACTGCTCTCTACCTGTACTACATGTCCTGTACTGCTCTCTACCTGTACTACATGTACTGTACTGCTCTCTAACTGTACTATATATACTGTACTGCTCTCTACCTGTACTACATGTACTTTACTGCTCTCTACCTGTACTACATGTCCTGTACTGCTCTCTACCTGTACTACATGTACTGTACTGCTCTCTGTCTATACTACATGCACTGTACTGCTCTCTACCTGTATTACATGTGCTATACTGCTCTCTACCTGTACTACATGTACTATACTGTTCTGTACATTTAGTACATACACTATACTGCACTCTATCTGTACTACATGTCCTGTACTGCTCTCTACCTGTACTACATGTCCTGTACTGCTCTCTACCTGTACTACATGTACTGTACTGCTCTCTAACTGTACTATATATACTGTACTGCTCTCTACCTGTACTACATGTACTGTACTGCTCTCTACCTGTACTACATGTCCTGTATTGCTCTCTACCTGTACTACATGTACTGTACTGCTCTCTGTCTATACTACATGCACTGTACTGCTCTACCTGTTTTACATGTGCTATACTGCTCTCTACCTGTACTACATGTGCTGTACTGCTCTCTACCTGTACTATATATACTGTACTGCTCTCTACCTGTACTACATGTACTGTACTGCTCTCTACCTGTACTACATGTCCTGTTCTGCTCTCTACCTGTACTACATGTACTGTAATGCTCTCTACCTGTACTACATGTCCTGTACTGCTTTCTACCTGTACTACATGTACTTTACTGCTCTCTACCTGTACTATATGCACTGTACTGCTCTCTACCTGTACTACATGTACTGTACTTCTCTCTACCTGTACTACATTTCCTGTACTGCTTTCTACCTGTACTACATGTACTGTACTGCTCTCTACCTGTACTACATGCATTGTACTGCTCTCTACCTGTACTACATGTGCTATACTGCCCTCTACCTGTACTACATGTACTGTAATGCTTTCTACCTGTACTACATGTACTGTACTGATCTCTACCTGTACTACATGTACTGTACTGCATTTTCACTTGAAAATGCCTTCATAGAGGAGGTGAAACGTTGTGGTTCCATGTTGGATGAATAAAATCACTTTATTTGAGTGCTGCTTCACGTTCTCTTTTTTCGATGTACTACATGCACTGTACTGCTCTCTACCTGTAATACATGTACTGTACTGCTCTGTACCTTTTCTACATGTACTGTACTGCTCTCTACCTGTTCTACATGTACTGTACTGTGCTTTACCTGTACTACATGTACTGCTCTCTACCTGTTCTACATGTACTGTACTGCTCTCTACCTGTACTACATATACTGTACTGCTCTCTACCTGTACTATATATACTGTACTGCTCTCTACCTGTACTACATGTACTGTACTGCTCTCTACCTGTAATACATGTCCTGTACTGCTCTCTACCTGTACTACATGTACTGTACTGCTCTCTGTCTATACTACATGCACTGTACTGCTCTACCTATATTACATGTGCTATACTGCTCTCTACCTGTACTACATGTGCTGTACTGCTCTCTACCTGTACTATATATACTGTACTGTTCTCTACCTGTACTACATGTACTGTACTGCTCTCTACCTGTACTACATGTCCTGTACTGCTCTCTACCTGTACTGCTCTATACCTGTACTTCATGTCCTGTACTGCTTTCTACCTGTACTACATGTACTGTACTGCTTTCTACCTGTACTACATGTACTGTACTGCTCTCTACCTGTACTACATGCACTGTACTGCTCTCTACCAGTACTACATGTACTGTACTGCTCCCTACCTGTACTACATGTCCTGTACTGCTTTCTACCTGTACTACATGTACTGCACTGCTCTCTACCTGTACTACATGCACTGTACTGCTCTCTACCTGTACTATATGTACTGTACTGCTCTCTACCTGTACTACA
This sequence comes from Rhinoderma darwinii, assembly GCF_050947455.1. Classification (NCBI taxonomy): domain Eukaryota; kingdom Metazoa; phylum Chordata; class Amphibia; order Anura; family Rhinodermatidae; genus Rhinoderma; species Rhinoderma darwinii. Next base: position 466,292,737 of record NC_134688.1, on the reverse strand, counting down.
TGTCCTGTACTGCTTTCTACCTGTACTACATGTACTGTACTGCTCTCTACCTGTACTACATGCACTATACTGTTCTGTACATGTACTACATACACTATACTGCACTCTATATGTACTACATGTCCTGTACTGCTCTCTACCTGTACTACATGTCCTGTACTGCTCTCTACCTGTACTACATGTACTGTACTGCTCTCTACCTGTACTATATACACTTTACTGCTCTCTACCTGTACTACATGTACTGTACTGCTCTCTACCTGTACTACATGTCCTGTACTGCTCTCTACCTGTACTACATGTACTGTACTGCTCTCTGTCTATACTACATGCACTGTACTGCTCTCTACCTGTATTACATGTGCTATACTGCTCTCTACCTGTACTACATGTGCTGTACTGCTCTCTACCTGTACTATATATACTGTACTGCTCTCTACCTGTACTACATGTACTGTACTGCTCTCTACCTGTACTACATGTTCTGTTCTGCTCTCTACCTGTACTACATGTACTGTACTGCTCTCTACCTGTACTACATGTCCTGTACTGCTTTCTACCTGTACTACATGTCCTGTACTGCTCTCTACCTGTACTACATGTACTGTACTGCTCTCTGTCTATACTACCTGCACTGTACTGCTCTACCTGTATTACATGTGCTGTACTGCTCTCTGCCTGTACTATATATACTGTACTGCTCTCTACCTGTACTACATGTACTGTACTGCTCTCTACCTGTACTATATATCCTGTACTGCTCGCTACCTGTACTACATGTACTGTAATGCTCTCTACCTGTACTACATGTCCTGTACTGCTTTCTACCTGTACTGCATGTACTGTACTGCTCTCTACCTGTACTACATGCACTGTACTGCTCTCTACATGTAATACATGTACTGTACTGCTCTCCACCTGTACTACATGTCCTGTACTGCTTTCTACCTGTACTACATGTACTGTACTGCTCTCCACCTGTACTACATGTCCTGTACTGCTTTCTACCTGTACTACATGTCCTGTACTGCTCTCTACCTGTACTACATGTACTGTACTGCTCTCTAACTGTACTATATATACTGTACTGCTCTCTACCTGTACTACATGTACTGTACTGCTCTCTACCTGTACTACATGTCCTGTTCTGCTCTATACCTGTACTACATGTCTTGTACTGCTTTCTACCTGTACTACATGTACTGTACTGCTCTCTACCTGTACTACATGTACTGTACTGATCTCTACCTGTACTACATGTACTGTACTGCATTTTCACTTGAAAATGCCTTCATAGAGGAGGTGAAACGTTGTGGTTCCATGTTGGATGAATAAATCACTTTGAGTGCTGCTTCACGTTCTCTTTTTTGGATGTACTACTTGCACTGTACTGCTCTCTACCTGTACTACATGTACTGTACTGTTCTTTACCTGTACTACATGTACTGCTCTCTACCCGTTCTACATGTACTGTACTGCTCTCTACCTGTACTACATGTACTGTACTGCTCTCTACCTGTACTACATGTCCTGTACTGCTTTCTACCTGTACTACATGTACTGTACTGCTCTCTACCTGTACTACATGCACTATACTGTTCTGTACATGTACTACATACACTATACTGCACTCTATCTGTACTACATGTCCTGTACTGCTCTCTACCTGTACTACATGTACTGTACTGCTCTCTACCTGTACTACATGTACTGTACTGCTCTCTAGCTGTACTATATATACTGTACTGCTCTCTACCTGTACTACATGTACTGTACTGCTCTCTACCTGTACTACATGTCCTGTACTGCTCTCTACCTGTACTACATGTACTGTACTGCTCTCTGTCTGTACTAACTGTACTGCTCTCTATCTGTATTACATGTGCTATACTGCTCTCTACCTGTACTACATGTGCTGTACTGCTCTCTACCTGTACTATATATACTGTACTGCTTTCTACCTGTACTATATGTACTGTACTGCTCTCTACCTGTTCTACATGTCCTGAACTGCTCTCTACCTGTACTACATGTACTGTACTGCTCTCTACCTGTACTACATGTCTTGTACTGCTTTCTACCTGTACTACATGTAATGTACTGCTCTCTACCTGTACTACATGCACTATACTGTTCTGTACATTTACTACATACTCTATACTGCACTCTATCTGTACTACATGTCCTGTACTGCTCTCTACCTGTGCTACATGTCCTGTACTGCTCTCTACCTGTACTACATGTACTGTACTGCTCTCTACCTGAACTATATATACTGTACTACTCTCTACCTGTACTACATGTACTGTACTGCTCTCTACCTGTACTACATGCACTATACTGTTCTGTACATGTACTACATACACTATACTGCACTCTATCTGTACTACATGTCCTGTACTGCTCTCTACCTGTACTACATGTACTGTACTGCTCTCTACCTGTACTACATGTACTGTACTGCTCTCTAGCTGTACTATATATACTGTACTGCTCTCTACCTGTACTACATGTACTGTACTGCTCTCTACCTGTACTACATGTACTGTACTGCTCTCTACCTGTACTACATGGCCTGTACTGCTTTCTACCTGTACTACATGTACTGTACTGCTCTCTACCTGTACTACATGCACTATACTGTTCTGTACATTTACTACATACTCTATACTGCACTCTATCTGTACTACATGTACTGTACTGCTCTCTAGCTGTACTATATATACTGTACTGCTCTCTACCTGTACTACATGTCCTGTACTGCTCTCTACCTGTACTACATGTACTGTACTGCTCTCTGTCTGTACTAACTGTACTGCTCTCTATCTGTATTACATGTGCTATACTGCTCTCTACCTGTACTACATGTGCTGTACTGCTCTCTACCTGTACTATATATACTGTACTGCTCTCGACCTGTACTACATGTACTGTACTGCTCTCTACCTGTTCTACATGTCCTGTACTGCTCTCTACCTGTACTACATGTACTGTACTGCTCTCTACCTGTACTACATGTCCTGTACTGCTTTCTACCTGTACAACATGTACTGTACTGCTCTCTACCTGTACTACATGCACTATACTGTTCTGTACATTTACTACATACACTATACTGCACTCTATCTGTACTACATGTCCTGTACTGCTCTCTACCTGTGCTACATGTCCTGTACTGCTCTCTACCTGTACTACATGTACTGTACTGCTCTCTACCTGTACTATATATACTGTACTGCTCTCTACCTGTGCTACATGTCCTGTACTACATGTCCTGTACTGCTCTCTACCTGTACTACATGTACTATACCTCTCTGTACTTGTACTACATGTACTATACTGCTCTCTACCTGTACTACATGTCCTGTACTGCTCTCTACCTGTACTACATGTACTGTACTGCTTTCTACCTGTACTACATGTACTGTACTGCTCTCTACCTGTACTACATGTACTGTACTGCTCTCTACCTGTACTACATGTACTGTACTGCTTTCTACCTGTACTACATGTACTGTACTGCTCTCTACCTGTACTACATGTACTGTACTGCTCTCTATCTGTACTACATCTACTGTACTGATCTCTACCTGTACTACATGTACTGTACTGCATTTTCACTTGAAAATGCCTTCATAGAGGAGGTGAAACGTTGTGGTTCCATGTTGGATGAATAAAATCACTTTATTTGAGTGCTGCTTCACGTTCTCTTTTTTGGATGTACTACATGCACTGTACTGCTCTCTACCTGTACTACATGTGCTGTACTGCTCTCTACCTGTACTACATGTGCTGTACTGCTCTCTACCTGTACTACATGTACTGTACTGCTCTCTACCTGTACTACATGTCCTGTACTGCTCTCTACCTGTACTACATATACTGTACTGCTCTCTACCTGTACTACATGTGCTGTACTGTTCTTTACCTGTACTACATGTACTGCTCTCTACCTGTTCTACATGTACTGTACTGCTCTCTACCTGTACTATATGTACTGTACTGCTCTCTACCTGTACTACATGTTCCGTACTGCTTTCTACCTGTACTACATGCACTGTACTGTTCTGTACATGTACTACATACACTATACTGATCTCTACCTGTACTACATGTCCTGTATTGCTCTCTACCTGTATTAGATGTACTGTACTGCTCTCTACCTGTACTTTATGTACTGTACTGCTCTCTACCTGTACTTCATGCACTGTAATGCTCTCTACCTCTACTTCATGCACTGTACTGCTCTCTACCTGTACTACATGTACAGTACTGCTCTCTACCTGTACTTCATGTACTGTACTGCTCTATACCTGTACTGCATATACTGTACTGCTCTCTAACTGTACTACATGTACTGTACTGCTCTCTACCTGTACTACATGCACTGTACTCCTCTCTACCTGTACTACATGTCCTGTACTGCTTTCTACCTGTACTACATGTACTGTACTGCTCTCTACCTGTACTACATGCACTGTACTGTTCTGTACATGTACTACATACATTATACTGCACTCTATCTGTACTACATGTCCTGTACTGCTCTCTACCTGTACTACATGTACTGTACTGCTCTCTACCTTTACTACATGTACTGTACTGCTCTGTAGCTGTACTATATATACTGTACTGCTCTCTACCTGTACTACATGTACTGTACTGCTCTCTACCTGTACTACATGTCCTGTACTGCTCTCTACCTGTACTACATGTACTGTACTGCTCTCTGTCTGTACTAACTGTACTGCTCTCTATCTGTATTACATGTGCTATACTGCTCTCTACCTGTACTACATGTACTGTACTGCTCTCTACCTGTACTACATGTCCTGTACTGCTCTCTACCTGTACTACATGTACTGTACTGCTCTCTGTCTGTACTAACTGTACTGCTCTCTATCTGTATTACATGTGCTATACTGCTCTCTACCTTACTACATGTACTGTACTGCTCTCTACCTGTACTACATGTGCTGTACTGCTCTCTACCTGTACTACATGTGCTGTACTGCTCTCTACCTGTACTACATGTACTGTACTGCTCTCTACCTGTACTACATGTACTGTACTGCTCTCTACCTGTTCTACATGTCCTGTACTGCTCTCTACCTGTACTACATGTACTGTACTGCTCTCTACCTGTACTACATGTCCTGTACTGCTTTCTACATGTACTACATGTAATGTACTGCTCTCTACCTGTACTACATGCACTATACTGTTCTGTACATTTACTACATACTCTATACTGCACTCTATCTGTACTACATGTCCTGTACTGCTCTCTACCTGTGCTACATGTCCTGTACTGCTCTCTACCTGTACTACATGTACTGTACTGCTCTCTACCTGTACTATATATACTGTACTACTCTCTACCTGTACTACATGTACTGTACTGCTCTCTACCTGTACTACATGCACTATACTGTTCTGTACATGTACTACATACACTATACTGCACTCTATCTGTACTACATGTCCTGTACTGCTCTCTACCTGTACTACATGTACTGTACTGCTCTCTACCTGTACTACATGTACTGTACTGCTCTCTAGCTGTACTATATATACTGTACTGCTCTCTACCTGTACTACATGTACTGTACTGCTCTCTACCTGTACTACATGTCCTGTACTGCTCTCTACCTGTACTACATGTACTGTACTGCTCTCTGTCTGTACTAACTGTACTGCTCTCTATCTGTATTACATGTGCTATACTGCTCTCTACCTGTACTACATGTGCTGTACTGCTCTCTACCTGTACTATATATACTGTACTGCTCTCGACCTGCACTACATGTACTGTACTGCTCTCTACCTGTTCTACATGTCCTGTACTGCTCTCTACCTGTACTACATGTACTGTACTGTTCTCTACCTGTACTACATGTCCTGTACTGCTTTCTACCTGTACTACATGTACTGTACTGCTCTCTACCTGTACTACATGCACTATACTGTTCTGTACATTTACTACATACACTATACTGCACTCTATCTGTACTACATGTCCTGTACTGCTCTCTACCTGTGCTACATGTCCTGTACTGCTCTCTACCTGTACTACATGTACTGTACTGTACTGCTCTCTACCTGTACTATATATACTGTACTGCTCTCTACCTGTGCTACATGTCCTGTACTACATGTCCTGTACTGCTCTCTACCTGTACTACATGTACTATACCTCTCTGTACTTGTACTACATGTACTATACTGCTCTCTACCTGTACTACATGTACTGTACTGCTCTCTACCTGTACTACATGTACTGTACTGCTCTCTACCTGTACTACATGTACTGTACTGTTCATTACCTGTACTTCATGTACTGTACTGATATCTACCTTTACTACATGTACTGCACTGCCATCTACCTGTACTACATGTCCTGTACTGCTCTCTACCTGTACTACATGTCCTGTACTGCTCTCTACCTGTACTACATGTCCTGTACTGCTCTCTACCTGTACTACATGTACTGTACTGCTCTCTGTCTATACTACATGCACTGTACTGCTCTACCTGTATTACATGTGCTATACTGCTCTACCTGTACTACATGTACTGTACTGCTCTCTACCTGTACTACATTTCCTGTACTGCTCGCTACCTGTACTACATGTACTGTACTGCTCTCTACCTGTACTACATGTCCTGTACTGCTTTCTACCTGTACTGCATGTACTGTACTGCTCTCTACCTGTACTACATGTACTGTACTGCTTTCTACCTGTACTACATGTACTGTACTGCTCTCTACCTGTACTACATGTACTGTACTGCTCTCTACCTGTACTACATGTACTGTACTGCTCTCTACCTGTACTACATCTACTGTACTGATCTCTACCTGTACTACATGTACTGTACTGCATTTTCACTTGAAAATGCCTTCATAGAGGAGGTGAAACGTTGTGGTTCCATGTTGGATGAATAAAATCACTTTATTTGAGTGCTGCTTCACGTTCTCTTTTTTGGATGTACTACATGCACTGTACTGCTCTCTACCTGTACTACATGTGCTGTACTGCTCTCTACCTGTACTACATGTACTGTACTGCTCTCTACCTGTACTACATGTCCTGTACTGCTCTCTACCTGTACTACATATACTGTACTGCTCTCTACCTGTACTACATGTACTGCTCTCTACCTGTTCTACATGTACTGTACTGCTCTCTACCTGTACTATATGTACTGTACTGCTCTCTACCTGTACTACATGTTCCGTACTGCTTTCTACCTGTACTACATGCACTGTACTGTTCTGTACATGTACTACATACACTATACTGATCTCTACCTGTACTACATGTCCTGTATTGCTCTCTACCTGTATTAGATGTACTGTACTGCTCTCTACCTGTACTTTATGTACTGTACTGCTCTCTACCTGTACTTCATGCACTGTAATGCTCTCTACCTCTACTTCATGCACTGTACTGCTCTCTACCTGTACTACATGTACAGTACTGCTCTCTACCTGTACTGCATGTACTGTACTGCTCTATACCTGTACTGCATATACTGTACTGCTCTCTAACTGTGCTACATGTACTGTACTGCTCTCTACCTGTACTACATGCACTGTACTCCTCTCTACCTGTACTACATGTCCTGTACTGCTTTCTACCTGTACTACATGTACTGTACTGCTCTCTACCTGTACTACATGCGCTGTACTGTTCTGTACATGTACTACATACACTATACTGATCTCTACCTGTACTACATGTCCTGTACTGCTCTCTACCTGTATTACATGTACTGTACTAATCTCTACCTGTACTTTATGTAATGTACTGCTCTCTACCTGTACTTCATGCAATGTACTGCTCTCTACCTCTACTTCATGCACTGTACTGCTCTCTACCTGTACTACATGTACAGTACTGCTCTATACCTGTACTGCATATACTGTACTGCTCTCTAACTGTACTACATGTACTGTACTGCTCTCTACCTGTACTACATGCACTGTACTCCTCTCTACCTGTACTACATGTCCTGTACTGCTTTCTACCTGTACTACATGTACTGTACTGCTCTCTACCTGTACTACATGCACTGTACTGTTCTGTACATGTACTACATACACTATACTGCACTCTATCTGTACTACATGTCCTGTACTGCTCTCTACCTGTACTACATGTACTGTACTGCTCTCTACCTGTACTATATGTACTGTACTGCTCTCTACCTGTACTACATGTTCCGTACTGCTTTCTACCTGTACTACATGCACTGTACTGTTCTGTACATGTACTACATACACTATACTGATCTCTACCTGTACTACATGTCCTGTACTGCTCTCTACCTGTATTATATGTACTGTACTGCTCTCTACCTGTATTACATGTACTGTACTGCTCTCTACCTGTACTTTATGTACTGTACTGCTCTCTACCTGTACTTCATGTACTGAACTGCTCTCTACCTGTACTACATGTCCTGTACTGCTCTCTACCTGTATTACATGTACTGTACTGATCTCTACCTGTACTACATGTCCTGTACTGCTCTCTACCTGTACTACATTTCCTGTACTGCTCTCTACCTGTACTACATGTACTGTACTGATCTCTACCTGTACTACATGTACTGTACTGCATTTTCACTTGAAAATGCCTTCATAGAGGAGGTGAAACGTTGTGGTTCCATGTTGGATGAATAAAATCACTTTATTTGAGTGCCGCTTCACGTTCTCTTTTTTGGATGTACTACATGCTCTGTACTGCTCTCTACCTGTACTACATGTACTGTACTGCTCTCTACCTTTTCTACATGTCCTGTACTGCTCTCTACATGTACTGTACTGCTCTCTACCTGTGCTACATGCACTGTACTGCTCTCTACCTGTACTACATGTTCCGTACTGCTTTCTACCTGTACTACATGTACTGTTCTGTACATGTACTACATACACTATACTGATCTCTACCTGTACTACATGTCCTGTACTGCTCTCTACCTGTATTACATGAACTGTACTGCTCTCTACCTGTACTACATGCACTGTACTGGACTCTAGTTGTACTTTATGTACTGTACTGCTCTCTACCTGTACTTCATGCACTGTACTGCTCTCTACCTGTACTACATGGACAAAACCGATAAAATACCAACAGATAGGATGCAATTGGAAAGTAGTGCTAAGGAGTATCACCAAATAAGCTGTAAAGCAACATTGCTAGCCATATTAGATGCACTATATTTTGGATCCTACGTAGTAACCAAGATATACTTGGTGCATCAATCAAAAATTAACAGAGAACCAACCCAAAACAAATATGATCGACTAAAGCACAAATTTAGAGAAAGATACAAACAATTCTTTATTGAAATAAAAACATGAGACAAATAAAAATGGAAATAGGGGATGAGTCACACAGTAAAAAAGGACGTCTGATCAATCAAGAATACCAGGTATGGATATTGTGTCCACATGTAGGCAGTATACATATATTATAGTAATAGAAATAAGTGCATGTAATCACATAAGAAACTGTATCTAATGAAAAGCAGCACGGATTCAAGCAAGGTACATCAAATGACAACAGCACAATATCAGAAAAGTAAAATCAGGTGCCGGTAGCTGTGGTGATTGTCAAGTAAGTATATAACATCAGTAACAGTCACACATAGTTACATAGGTAGTATGAACCAAATTATGCCAGAGTGTGCTTGAAATCAGAGGATGACCAGCAAAGGTGAGCACAATAGAGCTATAGCTGCTACACAGGACAGAAAAGGTAAAGCAACATACCAGTGGACATGATGAAACCAGGGATTAGACGTCCCAACCCGACGCGCGTACTGCTCTTTACCTGTACTGCATGTACTGTACTGCCCTCTACCTGTACTGCTTATACTGTACTGCTCTTCAACTGTACTACATGTCCTGTACTGCTCTCTACCTGTACTACATGCACTGTACTGCTTTCTACCTGTACTACATGCACTGTACTGCTCCTTACCTGTACTACATGCACTGTACTGCTCTCTACCTGTACTACATGTGCTGTACTGCTCTCTACCTGTATTACATGTGCTATACTAACCTCTACCTGTACTACATGTGCTGTACTGCTCTCTACCTGTATTACATGTGCTATACTGCCCTCTACCTGTACTATATGTACTGTACTGCTCTCTACCTGTACTACATGTATTGTACTGCTCTCTACCTGTACTACATGTAATGTACTGCTCCTTACCTGTACTACATGCACTGTACTGCTCTCTACCTGTACTACATGTGCTGTACTGCTCTCTACCTGTTTTACATGTGCTATACTGCCCTCTACCTGTACTACATGTACTGTACTGCTCTCTACCTGTATTACATGTGCTATACTGCCCTCTACTTGTACTATATGTACTGTACTGCTCTTCACCTGTACTACATGTGCTATTCTACTCTTTACCTGTACGACAAAATAGTAAGGCAGGTAGGAGCAGCACAAGTGCAAATTACCAAATAAATGGTCGGTGCTAAGCTTCAAATGATAGGAGTGACTTCTCCCCATATGATGTATAACTAAAAAGACAAGATCATGGAAGCAGCACTCACAAAAAAAAGTGAAGTTTATTCACCCAACAAATGCAACGTTTCACTTCCTCAATGGAAGCATTTTCGCTTGAAAATGCTTCCATTGAGGAAGTGAAACGTTGCATTTGTTGGGTGCATAAACGTCACTTTTTTTTGTGAGTGCTTCTTCCATGCTCTTGTCTTTTTGTTACCTGTATGACATGTGCTGTACTGCTCTCTACCTGTAGAATACTGTGTGGGGTCAGCTATGGGAGCATTATACTGTGGAGGGGCAGCTATAGGGGAATTATACTGTGTGGATGGCAGTTATGGGGACATTATACTGTGGAGGGGCAGCTATGGGGCATTATACTGTGGATGGGGCAGTTATGGGAGCATTATACTCTGGAGGGGCAGCTATGGGGAGCCTTATACTGTGTGGGGTCAGCTATGGGGAGCCATAGACTGTGTGGGGGCAGCTATGGAGAGCATTATACTGTGGGGGGCATCTATGGGAGCCATATACTCTGTGGGGGCAGCTATGGGGAGCATTATACTGTGGAGGGGCAGCTATGGGGAGCCATATACTGTGTGGGGGCAGCTATGGAGAGCATTATACTGTGGGCGGGCAGCTATGGGAGCATTATACTATGGAGGGACAGCTATGGGAGCATTATACTGTGGAGGGGCAATTATGGGAAGCCATATACTGTGTGGGGGCAGCTATGGAGAGCATTATACTGTTGTCGGGCAGCTATGGGAGCATTATACTGTGTGAGGGCAGCTATGGGGAGCCTTATACTGTGGAGGGGCAGCTATGGGAAGCCATATACTGTGTGGGGGCAGCTATGGAGAGCATTATACTGTTGTCGGGCAGCTATGGGAGCATTATACTGTGTGAGGGCAGCTATGTGGAGCCATATACTGTTTGGAAATAAAAGCGAAAAACACGGCGCCACATAGTGCGGGTCAATGAGTTGAGGCGAGTTGAAAGTAAAGATGTATCGTGCTCACCTAAGGACAAAAGGTTGGTCGCAGGGATAATCCACAGGTGCTGCTGCCAAGATCCAGACCGGTTACCACAAAGGTAACCGCTTGACGAAATAAATGAAGCAATGGAAGAAGAAAAAGGATCTTTCCGAGGCGCCGCTGCGTGGTTTCGATCAGAGAAATAGCAAACAGAGTATTCTCAAATAAAATCTGTTTTATTCGAACAATGAGTAGCTACGCGTTTCGACACTGCACTAGCGTCTTCCTCAGGCCATATACACATTACAATTCAACTCTTTATATATCATAATGTATTTGGATTCTCAAAAAAAACGCCAAGACTGGAAGGGTCAAAGTGCGATTGTGACATCACAACCGTTTTTTTTCAGCGGGCCTTACAATTTAAAAACACATTTAAACAAAAGGGAAAAAAAGACATTGCTAGAGGTAGATGCAATTGTAAGATTTTTGAGAAACATTAAAACTTAGTAGTAATAATACATAAAAAGAATACATATAAAATAAATTAGCGGATCGATAAAAAATGTATGTAAAAGACAAATATTGTATACATGCAATATAGCTCGATAGAACGTAATAAGAAACTTATTTGCATGTTAAAAACATGAAGGTATGACACAATTAGTAATGATAAAGCATTGAAACTTTAAAAGCAAAGTTACCGTTGGTTGCTAGGTTACATAGAGGACGCTTGAACGCGTCCCTGTGACCTAGACAACCAATTTCACGTTACGGAAGCCGAGAATGATCATATAGAAACAGCAAAACGAAGGAACGTGGCGTGCCATGAGGACCGCAGGTGGGTGAGTTGCAAGAGGATGAATATATATATGTATATATATATATATACATTCATCAGCACATATGTATGCGATATTTATTTTAATGAATGTATTTAGATAATTGAATGACAATATTTGCGCGTAGGAATTGGTGTTAGTATTTTAATGTGACCAATGGACAGAAGTGGAATGATAATATTTGCGCATAAAAATTGTTATTGGTATTTAGATATAATCAGTGGCCACATATGCGTACAGTATATATGGGAAATATATATATATGTGTTTATGGACTGCTTCTTTCTCTCTTGTTTATAAGAAGATAAAATGTACACTAGTGTCTACCAAGACCTAAATGGATAGAAGAATGTATCAAGGTGTACGTCAATCCAGCGATGACTCTGACATATCGTTTAGGCCCCCTGGGTTTAGTGTTTGGAGCCGAAAGATCCAGTAGTTTTCTCTCTGTTTTAATTTGCTAAACCTGTTGGGAACATCAAATGGTATATCTTCGATGGGGGTCATGTTAATTTTGTCGAATTGACAGTTGTGTGCATGTGCACAATGACGGGAAACGCTATGTTTCAAAAAGCCGGTATTTACATTGAATCGGTGTTTATTCTAGTACGCAGGCATTGTGTGGTCCTGCCTATATACTGTAGGTGACAGGAACATTCTAATAAATAAATCACATAGGAACTGCCACAATTAAGAAATTATTTGATGGGAAACGATTCGTTAGTGACTGTGGATTTGTAAGTGTATTTCCTATGTGTAATATTGTTGCAACACAGGCAACGTGAATGACCACACTTATATGAGCCATTAAGGTTAGGAAGAAAATTCATATAGGGTGTTTTGGATTTTCGTATTCTGCTGGGAGCTAGAATATTTTTTAGGGTTTGAGAGCGTCTGAACGTAATGCCCGGTTGGGCTGGTAGTATATCTTTTAAGTACGGGTCATTTTTTATGATGTGCCAGTGTTTGAATAGAATGGCTCTGACTGCTTTATTCCCATTATTGAATGTAGTGATGAAATTGGTGATGTATTTGGTAGGTTCTAGTTTTCTATGTGTTTGATTTATACAAGAATTCTGGGATAATTCAGCGGCTTTTCGGCGTGCACCTTTAATAAGATTGATAGGAAAAAAAAATTCCCTGAATCTTTTTTCCAAAATATTGCACTCCTTATTAAAATTAATTACATTTTTGTCTGTGCTGCAATTTTTTCTAACCCTTCTAAACTGCCCGAAGGGTACGTTTTTTAACCAGGGGCGATAGTGGGCACTCTTAAAATCAATATAACTGTTAACGTCCACTGACTTGAAGTGTGTTTTGGTAGTGAAATTATTAGTACTAATATCGTAACTGATTGTCAGATCTAGGAAGTCTATAGATGTAACGGAAAAGGTGTGTGTGAAGGATAAGTCATAATCATTTGTATTTGAATTTCGATGAACCGAGAGGCTTCTTCTTCATCTCCTTTCCACACGAGGAATAGGTCATCAATGTAACGTTTGTACAGTAGGATATTATCTTTAAAAGGATGTTCTCCATAAATGTATTTTTCCTCAAAGGCTCCCATGTAAAGATTAGCATATGAGGGTGCGAAGCGCGTGCCCATTGCACAACCTTTGATTTGATTATAAAAATTATTGTCAAAACTGAATGTATTGTGTTGGAGAATAAATTCAATACAATTGATTAAAAGCAAAACCTGCCTGTCAGGAATTAAAGGGTTGGACGATAAAACAGAATTAGCTACTTCTAAACCTTTGTCATGTGGAATGTTACTGTAGAGCGCAGTTACATCGGCTGTCAGGAAATGTATTGTAGACATAGATGAATCTATTTTCAAGTTAATTAGGTCTTTGATTAGTTGAGTGGAATCTTTTAAATATGATGACAGGGTAAGCACGAAGGGTTGGAGATGTAGGTCCACAAAATGGGAAAGGTTACTGGTAAGTGAACCGATCCCCGAAATAATGGGACGTCCAGGGGGGTTAATGAGTGACTTGTGGATTTTTGGAAGGTGATAGATGAAGGGCATATTGGGAAAGGGGACATGCAAAAAACGTTTTTCTTTTTTCGTGAGCAGTCCATCTTTAGAGGCTGCCTCTATTAGGGTTTTGTAATCACATATATAAGTAGGGAGTGGGTTAGCAGCCAATTTGAGGTAAAAAGTATTATCACTTAGGATTCTCAATGTCTCTTCTAGATATTTATTTTTGTCCTGAATTACAATGCCACCCCCTTTATCTGCGGGGCGGATTACAAAACTCTCATTTTTTTGGAGTGTTTTAATAGCCCTTCTCTCATGTGATGTGAGGTTATCTGGGTAAATACATGGATTGTCTATTGTTCTAAACTCATTGTTTACCAGAGTAGAGAACGTATCTACAAGGAAGCCTAGATGATATGATGGGTAAAAGTCTGATTTGGAGTGAACATCTACTGAAATAGCAGTGGGAGTTAAATTGGTTTCATGATGATCAAATGTGAATGATGATACTGGGGTAGGTTTCTCAATAGCAAAATGTCTAACTAAAGTGAGCTTCCTAATGAACCTATTGAGTAGAGATGAGCGAACTTATGAAAAGTTCGGTTCGGCTAGTTCGCCGAATTTCACGAAAAAGTTCGATTCGAACCGAACTAGTTCGGACCGAACCTGTAATTTCCGTGCGCCGAGCATGGTACTGTCCAGGGTGCTGAAAAAGTTAATGAGCTGCACTAACTCTTTCAGCAACCTTGACAGTACATGCTCGGCGCACGGAAAATAAAATTTTAATGTAATAAAAAAATTTAAAAAAATACGTTCATACTAACATTCCTCCTGTCCGGCCTCCAGCGATGACGTTTCATCCATGTCGCCGCTGCAGCCAATCACAGGCTGTAGTGGCGGTCACGCACGTCAGGATGACGTCAGAAGGTCGGCCTCCAGGGATGACGCTTCATCCCACGTGACCGCCTCTGCTGCCAATCACAGGCTGCAGCGGCCTCTGCAGCCAATCACAGGCTGCACCGGCCTCTGCATCCAATCACACGCTCCTCTCCTAAAATACTCTGTGCTGCGCTGCCTTAAACTCTGTGGACAGGTCAGGATCCTGTTTCTTTTAAATGCTGCTGGGGAACCCGCTCGATCTACTATATAAGGCTGCTCTACAGTGCTGCATTTAAAAGAAACAGGATCCTGACCTGTCCACAGAGTTTAAGGCAGCACAGAGTATTTCAGGAGAGGAGCGTGCAGATTCAGTGCTGCTGTGAACTCTGCTCTTACCATTACGTGGCTCTCAGTCTGTTACCTCTCCTCCACTCCTGTCCTCAATAACACCTTCACATGATTGGCAAGTCACCACGTAATGGTAAGAGCAGAGTTCACAGCAGCACAGAGTATTTCAGGAGATGAGCATGTGGATCTTGTTCGGGGTGGTGACTTGCCAATCATGTGAAGGTGTTATTGAGGACAGGAGTGGAGGAGAGGTAACAGACTGAGCTACGTAATGGTAAGAGCAGAGTTCACAGCAGCACAGAGTATTTCAGGAGAGGAGCGTGCAGATTCAGTGCTGCTGTGAACTCTTGCCAATCATGTGAACGTGTCCTCTGTATCTGTATCTAATTTTCTTTTCGTGGAAATCTTCTGGATTTTTGGAAAGAACTTGGTTATGGTTTGTGCTTTCGGGCTCATAATGAAAGGTATCAGTACATCTTTGCTGATGACTGTGGGAGTTAGTGGGGGCATGGCCAACTGGGAGGGGAGCCCTAAAAAAGAAGCTGCAGCATAAGTGATATCCAAAGAGGATGTAACAAAATCTGTTTTGGGATTGACGGTAGTGTACCTCTGCTCATTACCTTCAGATTTAGTTTGGCTCCTATATGAGCTATTTGGAGAAACATTGGGTGAGGTACAGTTAGAAAGAAAAGGGGTGTTATGTATGGATAACTGTAATAGGGACGTCAGACTGTCTTCAATTGAATCATTTAATAACGGTGTGAAGGGATCTGGGGTAGGGGGGACTTCCATTATTTCGGATGTAGAAAATAACCGAGAAAGGTGAGCTTCTAGGTCTATTGATTTAAAAGCATTCATAGGTATGTTGCGATTGGAATGGATTGCTGGTAGAGGGTTGGGTTGTTGAAGATGAAGAAGAAGCCTCTCGGTTCATCGAAATTCTAAATACAAAGATTATGACTTATCCTTCACACACACCTTTTCCGTTACATCTATAGACTTCCTAGATCTGACAATCAGTTACGATATTAGTACTAATAATTTCACTACCAAAACACACTTCAAGTCAGTGGACGTTAACAGTTATATTGATTTTAAGAGTGCCCACTATCGCCCCTGGTTAAAAAAACGTACCCTTCGGGCAATTTAGAAAAAATTGCAGCACAGACAAAAATTTTAATAAGGAGTGCAATATTTTGGAAAAAAGATTCAGGGAAATTTTTTTTCCTATCAATCTTATTAAAGGTGCACTCCGAAAAGCCGCTGAATTATTCCAGAATTCTTGTGTAAATCAAACACATAGAAAACTAGAACCTACCAAATACAACACCAATTTCATCACTACATTCAATAATGGGAATAAAGCAGTCAGAGCCATTCTATTCAAACACTGGCACATCATAAAAAATGACCCGTACTT
Source organism: Rhinoderma darwinii (assembly GCF_050947455.1). NCBI lineage: Eukaryota > Metazoa > Chordata > Amphibia > Anura > Rhinodermatidae > Rhinoderma > Rhinoderma darwinii. The sequence goes on along the minus strand of NC_134688.1, from coordinate 466,275,746 downwards.
AAAAGATATACTACCAGCCCAACCGGGCATTACGTTCAGACGCTCTCAAACCCTAAAAAATATTCTAGCTCCCAGCAGAATACGAAAATCCAAAACACCCTATATGAATTTTCTTCCTAACCTTAATGGCTCATATAAGTGTGGTTATTCACGTTGCCTGTGTTGCAAGAATGTTACACATAGGAAATACACTTACAAATCCACAGTCACTAACGAATCGTTTCCCATCAAATCATTTCTTAACTGTGGCAGTTCCTATGTGATTTATTTATTGGAATGTTCCTGTCACCTACAGTATATAGGCAGGACCACACAATGCCTGCGTACTAGAATAAACACCGATTCAATGTAAATACCGGCTTTTTGAAACATAGCGTTTCCCGTCATTGTGCACATGCACACAACTGTCAATTCGACAAAATTAACATGACCCCCATCGAAGATATACCATTTGATGTTCCCAACAGGTTTAGCAAATTAAAACAGAGAGAAAACTACTGGATCTTTCGGCTCCAAACACTAAAGCCTAAACGATATGTCAGAGTCATCGCTGGATTGAGGTACACCTTGATACATTCTTCTATCCATTTAGGTCTTGGTAGACACTAGTGTACATTTTATCTTCTTATAAACAAGAGAGAAAGAAGCAGTCCATAAACACATCTATATATTTCCCATATATACTGTACGCATATGTGGCCACTGATTATATCTAAATACCAATAACAATTTTTATGCGCAAATATTATCATTCCACTTGTGTCCATTGGTCACATTAAAATACTAACACCAATTCTTACGCGCAAATATTGTCATTCCATTATCTAAATCCATTCATTAAAGTATCGCATACATATGTGCTGATGAATGTATATATATATATATACATATATATATATTCATCCTCTTGCAACTCACCCACCTGCGGTCCTCATGGCACGCCACGTTCCTTCATTTTGCTGTTTCTATATGATCATTCTCGGCTTCCGTAACGTGAAATTGGTTGTCTAGGTCACAGGGACGCGTTCAAGCGTCCTCTATGTAACCTAGCAACCAACGGCAACTTTGCTTTTAAAGTTTCAATGCTTTATCATTACTAATTTTGTCATACCTTCATGTTTTTAACATGCAAATAAGTTTCTTATTACGTTCTATCGAGCTATATTGCATGTATACAATATTTGTCTTTTACATACATTTTTTATCGATCCGCTAATTTATGCATTATTTTATATGTATTCTTTTTATGTATTATTACTACTAAGTTTTACTGTTTCTCAAAAATCTTACAATTGCATCTACCTCTAGCAATGTCTTTTTTTCCCTTTTGTTCAAATGTCTTTTTAAATTGTAAGGCCCGCTGAAAAAAACCGGTTGTGACGTCACGATCGCACTTTGACCCTTCCAGTCTTGGCGTTTTTTTTGAGAATCCAAATACATTATGATATATAAAGAGTTGAATTGTAATGTGTACATGGCCTGAGGAAGACGCTAGTGCAGTGTCGAAACGCGTAGCCACTCATTGTTCGAATAAAACAGATTTTATTTCAGAATACTCTGTTTGCTATTTCTCTGATCGAAACCACGCAGCGGCGCCTCGGAAAGATCCTTTTTCTTCTTCCATTGCTTCATTTATATACTGTGTGGGGCAGCTATGGGGAGCATTATACTGTGGAGGGGCAGCTATGGGGAGCCATATACTGTGTGGGGCAGCTAAAGAGAGCATTATACTGTGGAGGGGCAGCTATGGGGGCATTATACTGTGTGGAGGGCAGCTATGGAGCATTATACTGTGGAGGGACAGCTATGGGGAGCCATATACTGTGTGGGGCAGCTAAAGAGAGCATTATACTGTGGAGGGGCAGCTATGGGGGCATTATACTGTGTGGAGGGCAGCTATGGAGCATTATACTGTGGAGGGGCAGCTATGGGGAGCCATATACTGTGTGGGGCAGCTATTGAGAGCATTAATCTGTATGGGGAGCATTATTCTGTGGGGGCAGCTATGGGGAGCATTATACTGTGGAGAGGCAGCCATGGGGGCATTATAGTGTGTGGAGGGCAGTTATAGGAGCATTATACTGTGGAGGGGCAGCTATGGAGAGCATTATACTGTGGAGGGGCAGCTATGGGAGCATTATACTGTGGAGGGGCAGCTATGGGAGCATTATACTGTGGAGGGGCAGCTGTAGGGGAATTATACTGTGTGGAGGGCAGTTATGGGGGCAGTATACTGTGGAGGGGCAGCTATGGGAGCCTTATACTGTGTGGGGTCAGCTATGGAGAGCATTATACTGTGGGGGGCAGCTATGGGAGCCATATACTCTGTGGGGGCAGCTATGGGGAGCCATATACTGTGTGGGGGCAGCTATGGAGAGCATTATACTGTGGGCGGGCAGCTATGGGAGCATTATACTGTGGATGGGCAGCTATGGGGAGCCATATACTGTGTGGGGGCAGCTATGGAGAGCATTATACTGTGGGGGGCAGCTATGTGGAGCATTATACTGTGGAGGGGCAGCTATGGGGAGCCATATACTGTGTGGGGGGCAGCTATGGGGAGCATTATACTGTGGAGGGGCAGCTATGGGGGCATTATACTGTGTGGAGGGCAGCTATGGAGCATTATAGTGTAGAGGGGCAGGTATGGTGGCATTGAACTGTGTAGAGGGCAGCTATGGAGCATTATACTGTGGAGGGGCAGCTATTGGGAGCCATATACTGTGTGGGGCAGCTATGGAGAGCATTATTCTGTGGAGGGGCAGCTATGGGGGCATTATACTGTGGAGGGGCAGCTATGGGGGCATTATACTGTGTGGAGGGCAGCTATGGAGCATTATACTGATGAGAGGCAGCTAAGGGGAGCCATATACTGTGTGGGGCAGCTATGGAGAGCATTATTCTGTGGATGGGCAGCTATGGGGGCATTATACTGTGGAGGGGCAGCTATGGGGGCATTATACTGTGGAGAGGCAGCTATGGGGGCATTATACTGTGTGGAGGGCAGTTATAGGAGCATTATACTGTGCAGGGGCAGCTATGGAGAGCATTATACTGTGGAGGGGCAGCTATGGGAGCATTATACTGTGGAGGGGCAGCTATGGGAGCATTATACTGCGACGGGGCAACAATAGGGAGTATTATACTGTGGGGGCAGTTATGGGAGCATTATACTGTTGAGGGGCAGATATGGGAGCATTATACTGTGTGGAGGGCAGTTATGGGAGCATTATACTGTGGAGGGGCAGCTATAGGGAGCATTATACAGTGGGGGGCAGCTATGGGAGCATTATACTGTGGAGGGGCAGCTATGGGGAGCATTATACTGTGGCGGCAGCTATGGGAGTATTATACTGTGGAGGGGCAGCAATGGGGAGCATTATACTGTGTGGGGTCAGCTATAGAGAGCATTATACTGTGGTGGGGCAGCTATGCGGAGCATTATATTGTGGAGGGGCAGTTATGGGGGCATTATACTGAATGGAGGGCAGCTATGGAGCATTATACTATCGAGGGGCAGCTATGAGGGCATTATACGGTGTGGCGGGCAGTTATGGGAGCATTATACTGTGGCGGGGCAGCCATGGGGAGCATTATACTGTGGAGGGGCAGCTATGGGAGCATTATACTGTGGAGGGGCAGCTATGAGAGCATTATATTGTGGAGGGGCAGCTATGAGAGCATTATACTTTGTGGAGGGCAGTTATTGGAGCATTATACTGTGGAGGGGCAGCTATGGAGAGCATTATACTGTGGAGGGGCAGCTATGGGGAGTATTATACTGTGTGGAGGTCAGCTATGGGGAGCATTATACTGTGGTGGGGCAGCTATGGGGGCATTATACTTTGTGGAGGGCAGTTATGGGAGCATTATACTGTGGAGGGGCAGCCATGGGGAGCATTATACTGTAAAGGGGAAGCTATGGGAGCATTATACTGTTGAGGGGTAGCTATGGTGAGGATTATACTGTGGGGGAGGCTAGGAGAGCATTATACTGTGGAGGGGCAGCTATTGAGAGAATTATACTGTGGGGCAGCTATGAGGAGCATTACACTGTATGGGGGCAGCTATGGGGAGCATTATACTGTGTGGGGGCAGCTATGGGGAGCATTATCCTGTGTGGGGGCATCTATAAGGGCATTATACAGCAGAGGGGCAGCTACGGGGAGCAATATACTTGGTAGGGGCAGCTATGGGGAGAATTATACTGTGGGGGGCAGCTATGGGGGCATTATACTGTGTGGGGGCAGCTATGGGGAGCATTGTACTGTGGGGACAGCTATGGGGCATTATACTGTGTGGGGGCAGCTATGGGGAGCATTGTACTGTGGGGACAGCTATGGGGCATTATACTGTGTGGGGGCATCCATGGTTGCTGTTGGGCAAGGTGGCTGGTCATATGCACGCGCAGGGTTCTGGTGGTGTTGGGGAGGGGTAGGGGGCCAAGCTGAATTCTTGCACCAGGGCCCATGAGCCTTTAGCTACGCCCCTGAATGCGGTAAATGAAGTGTGACAACATTCTCTTACATTATAAGAATTTCAGTGCATATGTACTCAGCTCCAGTTCCCCCACAGTTTAAATTCTTGGGAGCGCCCTAGGCATCAGAAGAAGAAAGTAAGTGCGGGTTGAGGGGTTACATTTTTGTTATTTAATGGTGTCCATAAATTGTATAGCCGACTTGAATAAAACATAATAGATTTTTCCTGGATGAGTCAGGAATACCAGTTCTAACTTATTTGTTGCTTCTTTCTTATTTATCCATGAAGGGGCGCTGTTGTCACTATACTGCCAGATGCATTGTTCGGATGGTGGCTAATGGATTTTGGCAATCAGCATGCAATTATAACCAAACTAATCATAAGTTACAGCGGCCTGTCTCCCACTCTAATCAGGTTCTGAATGGCCAAACCCTATTCACAAGGTGATTACGTGCATGAAAAGCCTGCCAGGGACAATGCTGGTGTAATTCTATAGACCGGCAGTTCTGTAATGAGAAGACTTTGTTGAAAGCCCCTGTCAGATGTTATATTTGTTTCTGGAAAAGCAGGATGACAATTAATATGGCCACCATCACCACACCATCATAACTCCCACAGCTTTCCTGGAGTCGTGAATGGCAAATCCATCTAATGATGCCCATACGTCCCTCTCTCTCTCGTATTAAAATATGGGGGGCACAAAGCAGTCAAGGAACGGTGAGGGGGAGTAATACATTACATGACTTATCTTGTACTGATCCGGAGTTGTAGCCTGTATCTCTTTTTTTTTATATAAAAGTACAAAACATATCATACTCAATAATAATCCAAAACAACTTCTTACACCTTACACATTACTATATACATTACTATATACATTACTATACACATTACTATACACATTACTATATACATTACTATTTACATTACTATACACATTACTATATACATTACTATACACATTACTATATACATTACTATACACATTACTATATACATTACTATACACATTACTATATACATTACTATACACATTACTATACACATTACTATACACATTACTATATACATTACTATACACATTACTATACACATTACTATATACATTACTATATACATTACTATATACATTACTATACACATTACTATACACATTACTGTACACATTACTATACACATTACTATATACATTACTATACACATTACTATACACATTACTATATACATTACTATATACATTACTATACACATTACTATATACATTACTATACACATTACTATATACATTACTGTATACATTACTATACACATTACTATATACATTACTATACACATTACTATATACATTACTATGCACATTACTATATACATTACTATATACAGAAACAAGCCAGACCTGGCCACACACAACCCACACGTCAGATATTCCCTCACCAACATACCATATTATAACAAGAAATAAAACATATACCGACCTTATCAACCAGGGGCCAATCACTGATACACAAGAAAGAAAATAAATAATAATAATAAAAAACTAATAATAATAATAAACTAATAATAATAATATAATAACTGAAACCACATATATATATTTATTTATTTTACCCCCACAACTACTACCTAACTCTCCCTAACCATCCTTATCTACCCCTCACCACCCTGGCCAGCATCTCGCCTCATGCCCTCCCATGTCTGCATAGTCCAGATGCTGGCCCCTCCACCGCACCCTCCACCCCAGCCCAACCCCTCGCCCCATGTCTTCCTTATGTCCGCATAGTCTAGGGTTAGGCCAGGCACACACCCCCATCCCCCAACCCCCCTCCCAACCTATTTTTTCCCCCATCTAACCCTAATCTAACATTTTTTTTATTATATACAAATGTACAATCACCACAACTATATACAACAGCAATCCTATCAAATCCATACCCGAAAGCGCCAAGTTCGGCCACTTGTAAGCCTTTCTTCCTGTCTATTAACTCAAAATAAAACAAAAATTCTACTGTTTATGCCAACCCTCAACCAGAGAGAGAGAAGGGGAGAGCCCCCCCAGCACCCCCCCCCCCAAAGGCCGAAGTCCACGTCCACCAACACACCATCCCTATCGCCTTGCCCTACTGCTAGCCCTCCATATTGCCTTGCAATAAAAAAAACTGACCATATGCTGACCCTCCCTGTCCCTATCCTGACCCTATTGCTTACTTTAAGATGCCCCGGAGGGACGCAGACCCCCTACCACCAGCGGAGCACCGGCGACGACCCCCCCTCCCTCTCATGGAAACCGACACATTAGGGCACCCTAAAGGAGAAGCCCCTCCACAGGCGAGAGGCTCTAGATGCACCCAATCTGCTGACCTCCAAAGATTTAACCTTTACCAGGTCACCCAGGATGTTGCTAACGACCTCTTCCTTGAGAAGAATTTTTTTCTGCGTTGACACTAAGCACCGTGCATTCCATATAAACTGCCTAACTACTATGCTAACTAAAAACATAGTGCACCTGTCCCTTCCACCAAGGTTTCTGAACTCCCCATAGGCCCAACCAGCATAAGAGAGGCTGGTTAGGCCAGGCCAACCTATGGAGGCCCCTACCTTTTTGCATACCTCTGTATTAAAGGTGCAATGAAGCAGAAAATGCTTCATGCTTTCCAGCATTCCGCTGCACTCCTCCCGGGGGCAACACCTATCATCAGAGTTCCTGTACTTTAGATTGCCCCTCACATACAGTCTCCCATGGAAGCAACGCCAAGCCAGATCCCAAAACTTCTGGGAAATCCTCTTTGAATTCAAAAGTCTTAATCCCACCCCGAGGTCACTACTTGGGCAGTCTTTGAGTGCCACGGACTTCTGGAAGTGGGTCATCAGGACCCTCCTGTCAAGAAATTTTCTCGACATGGTCCTGATCTCCCACACTCCCAGACCCCACCGACGAACAACCTTCAGAAGCAAGGTGGCATAAGCCGGGAGATGTCCATGGGGTGTGCGCAGGTCTTTCACTTGCCCTCCTGTCTCCCATTCCTGGAAGAAGGGACAAAACCAACCCCTGCAGGAGGATATCCACCAAGGAGCACTCTCTTGCCAGAGGTTTGCCAGGTTGATCTTAATAAAGGTGTTCACTTGGAAAACCACCGAGTTAACCATACCTAACCCGCCTAGTGTCCTTGGCAGATAAGTAACCTCCCTCTTGATTAGGTTAAGCCTGTTCCCCCATAACAGCTGGAAGAGCAGGCTATAGACCCGAGTCCAGAGGGGTTCTGGCAAAACGTGGACACTGCCCAGGTAAATCAACATGGGCACCAGGTAGGCCTTGGCCAAGTGAACCCTTTCCTTCAGGGTTAAGGACCAACCCTTCCATTGGTCGACCTTCTGGGCAACTAGAGTCAGCCTACCCTCACAGTTTTTCTTGGGGTAATCACCTGGGCCAAATTCCACTCCTAAAATTTTAGCAGACCCTTGAGGTTCTGGAAGGGTGTCCAGGAGGCCAAAACCAGGACCTCCTTCCAGCCAGAGACTTTTGCACTTGATCCCGGTTGATCTTGGACCCAGATGCCAACGAGTAACGTTCCACTTCCGACATCACCCACTCTGCCTCCCTTTCGAAAAGACAAAGATGGAGACGTCGTCCACGTATGCAACCACCATCTGAGTGACCTCTGGCCCTACCAGGCTAGCCCTGAATCCCACCAATGGTCCACAATCAATCCTTCTGAGAAAAGGATCAAATGCGATCACATAGCAAAGGGCTCAAGGGACAACTCTGGCGGACACCAGACCCAACCTCAAAACGGGGTTCCAACCCAACCGTTCACTAGCGCAAAAGCCTCTGCCCCAGCATATAGGGTCTGGAGCCAATTTACAAACCCTTCCGGTAGGCCGTACCTCAGAAGGACCGACCAGAGGTACTCATGATTTACCCGGTCAAAAGCTTTAGCTTGGTCCAAGGACAGAATGTACCCCTCCCAGCAACCAGAATTTCCCCGCTCCACTCCCTCTCTGACACTGAGGACAGCACTAAATGTGCTGCGGTCTGGAACAGAGCAATGCTGGACCGGCGAAAGGAGCCGGGATGCAAACTTCACCAGCCGATTAAACAGTACTTTCGCAAGAACCTTTCAATCTGTATTGAGAAGCGCTATGGGACGCCAATTCTCAATACAGGTCGAGTCTTTAGCCTTTGATAAAATGATCAAGGCCAACCTCCTCATTGACATTTTCAAAGTACCCGAGGAAAGGCACTCATTAAACACCTCAGTCAAGAGGGGAACTAGGGTTCATAGTTAGTACGGTTGAAAAAAGACACTTGCCCATCAAATTCAACCAAGGGATGGGAAAAGGGAAGGTAAAAATTTCTACACATAGGTGCTAATATTTATTTTTTCTAGGACATTGCTAAACCTTTTTTAAAGCCATCTACTGTCCCTGCTGTGACGGCTCCTGCGGTGACTATTCCATAGATTCACAGTTCTCACAGTAAAGAAGGCTTGTCGCCTCTGCAGGTTGAACCTTTTTTTCTCCAGACGGAGGGAGTGCCCCCTTGTTTTTTGAGGGGGTTTTACATGGAACAGGATTTCACCATATTTTTTGTATGTGCCATTAATATATTTATATATATATTAATCATGTCCCCCCTTAGTCGTCTCTTTTCAAGGCTAAATAGGTTTAATTCTTTTAATCTTCCCTTATAACTTAGATTCTCCATGCCCTTTATTAGCTTCGTTGCTCTTCTTTGTATTTTTTCCAACTCCAAGGCATCCTTTCTATGAACTGGAGCCCAGAACTGAACTGCATATTCTAGATGAGGCCTCACTAATGCTTTGTAAAGTGGTACTATTACATCCCTGTCCCGTGAGTCCATGCCTCTTTTAATACACGACAATATCCTGCTGGCCTTTGAAGCTTCTGATTGACATTGCATGCTGTAATTTAGTTTATCATTTACATGTACACCCAGATCCTTCTCAACAAGTGAATCCCCCAGTGTCCCTCCCCCTAGGACATATGATGCATGCAGGTTGTTGGTACCCAGATGCATAACTTTACATTTATCTACATTAAACTTAATTTGCCAACTGGACGCCCAAACACTCAGTTTGTTTAAATCCGCTTGCAATTCACGAACATCTTGCATAGACTGAACTATATTACATAATTTGGTGTCATCTGCAAAAACAGAAATAGTGCTATTAATCCCATCCTCTATATCATTAATAAATAAGTTGAATAATAGTGGTCCCAGCACGGAACCCTGGGGTCACCACTTATAACCGGGGACTATTCAGAGTAGGAATCATTGACCACAACTCTCTGGATACGGTCCTTGTGCCAATTTTTAATCCAATTATAAAACTATACTATCTAAACCTATAGTCCTTAATTTACCCATTAGGCGTCTATGAGGGACAATGTCAAATGCCTTTGCAGAGTCCAAAAACACTATATCCACAGCGGCCCCTCTGTCTAGGCTTCTACTCACCTCTTCATAAAAACAGATCAGGTTAGTTTGACAACTTCTGTCCTTAGTAAAACCGTGCTGTCTGTCACGTATAATACTATTTTTTGTCACATAATTCTGTATATAGTCCCTCGATAGTCTCTCAAGCATTTTCCCCACGATGAATGTTAAGTTTACTGGTCTATAATTACCCGGGGAAGACCTAAAGCCCTTTTTTAAAATAGACACTAGATTTACCCTGCGCCAGTCCCTTGGCGCTATACCAGTCACTAGAGTATCTCTGAATATTATGAAGAGGGGGACTGAAATAAGCTCTTTAAGAACTCTAGGGTGTAACCCATCTGGTCCCGGGGTCTTGTGCACATTTATTTTATTTAATTTAGCTTGGACCATATCTACATTTATCCAATTCATTATATCAACTGATATATTAACAGCACTGGCACCGGCTACATCAGCTGCTCTTTCTTCTGTTGTATATACAGAGCGGAAGAACCCATTTAGTAACTCTGCCTTTTCCTGATCCCCTGTGACCAACTCCCCATTACCACTATCTAGGTGTTCTACCTATTCAGACCTGGGATTTTTTGCATTTATATACTTGAAGACTTTTTTGGGATTTGTTTTGCTATCCTTGGCCACCTGCCTTTCATTTTGTATTTTTGCTGATTTCGTTACCTTTTTACAAATTTTATTACTCTCTTTATTATTTACAAAGGCTACAGCTGTACCCTCAGATTTGTATTTTTCAAATGCCCTTTTTTGTCATGTATTGCCCTTTTTACAGAAGGTGTAAGCCATGTGGGGTTTAGTTTTAGTCGTTTATACTTGTTACCTATAGGAATAAATTTTGCATTATAATTACCCAAAGTAGATTTGAAAATCTCCCATTTATCATTTCTAGCATTATTTGACATTAGTTCTTCCCAGTCTATGTCCTGAATTGCAGCCCTCATCCTGGGGAAATTGGCTTTCTTAAAATTAAATGTTTTTGCCCTCCCAGCCTGCGTTTGTTTTTTACAGTATAGGTAAAATGTAACTATATTGTGATCACTGTTACCGAGGTTTTCACGAACATTGATGTTCCCAGCAAGCTCTGCATTAATAGAAATGACCAGATCCAACATAGCTTCACCTCTAGTCGGGTCTTCCACAAACTGGCCCATAAAATTTTTCTGCAACAGGTTGAGGAAATGTCTCCCCTTTGCAATTGAAGCCGAACCATGACACCAATTAATATCCCGGTAATTAAAATCTCCCATTATCACCACTGTACCAGCCTGTGCAGCCCGCTCCATCTGTTTATATAGCTGATCATCCATCTCCTCAGTTATATTGGGGGCTCTATAAATTACACCAAAAGTAATTTTTTTTTCAGTGTTTACCTCCCTTTCTAGTTCCACCCACAAGGTTTCAACCTCCTCACAATCTTCACCCTCTAATGTCTCTTACATACTCGCCTTCATATCACTTCTCCCATACAGATATACACCACCGCCTTCATATCTCTTCTCACATACATACAAACATACACCACCGCCTCCATATCACTTATCACATACTGATATACACCACTGCCTTCATATCACTTCTAACATACAGACATACACCACCGCCCTCCATATGACTTCTCACATACAGATATACACCACCGCCTTCATATCACTTCTCACATACAGACATACACCACCGGCTTTCCTATTTGTACTGTCTTTCCAAAAAAGTGTAAAACCCTGTAGATTTACAGAGTCTGGCCATGTTTCAAAAACACCAACTATATCTATATCTATATTTTCTTCCAGTATCAATGCCTCCAGCTGCCCCATTTGCTTGCTAGGCTTCTGGCATTTGTGAACATACACTTTAACTTGGCTTTCAGTTTTTCACTTTCAGTATCAGAAATGTGATTATTTGACTTTATTTGGGAATTTTTATTTTCATTTTCATTGCTGTTTTGTAACAAAAGGATCTCCCTATCCTGTTGTCTAGTCCTCTCCCCACAGTCTGTTTCTCCCCCCAACAATATAGTCTGACCCCTCTCTAACCTGACTACACCTTTTTTTTCTACATTGACCTCCCTCCTCAGCCCTACTTTAAATACTCCACCACCCCAGCTAGAATTCTCTCCCCCAGCACAGCGGACCCACTTCCATTTAAGTGCAAATCATCTGCAGAATACAGTTTGTACCTCAATGAAAAGTCATCACAGTACTCTAAGAACCCAAAGCCTTCTCCTCTACACCAAGACTTAAGCCATGCATTTAACTCCCTGAGCTCCCGCTGTCTTTCCTGTGATGCGCATGGTACAGGCAGTATTCCTGAGATACAACCTTGGAGGTCCTTCCCTTCAGCTTGTAGCCTAGTTCTTTAAAATTATTCTTAAGGCTCCTCCACCTACCATTTATTCTGCCGTTGGTACCCACATGGACAACGACAGCTGGATCATCACCAGCCCCTCCCAGTAATTAATCAACCCATTCCACCACATGCCGAACCCTGGCACCTGGGAAACAGCAAACCATTTGGTTGGGGCGGTCTTGGCGACAAATTATTCTATCAGTCTTCCTGATTATAGGATCCCCTACAACTATCAATTGTCTTGCCTTACCTGCAATTCCATCCCACCGACTACTAGCTGGGCTGTTCTCCCGGCTGTTAGGGAGATCAGTATCCACTAAGGGTGCCATTTCTGAGACTGACACCCTGGCATCATCATCACCCAACTTGGCAATTTTGCTTGGAATATCAGAAACAGGATTGGCCTTCCTTTTCTTTTACCCCTTTCTACTGCCCCTAACTACATTAACCCAGCTACTTGCCTGATCCTGCTGACCAATGTCTTCACCCTCCAGTTCTACCCCACTAACTGCTTGTTCAGTGAGCAGCATGCACCGCTCAAGATTGTCTATCGCCCTCAGTGTTGCATTTTGCTCCTCCAGATCTCTAATGCGAGCTTCCAGGCGAACGACATGCTCACATATGCCACAGAGGTATTCACTCTGGAACTCCGGCTCCAGTCGTGCGTACATATGGCAAACTGTGCACTGAAGAAAACCTCCAATCTTGCTATCCATTATCCAAGTTACAAAAAAACAGTGAACAATTGTTAAAGTAAAAGAAAAGAAGAGTACTTACAGGGGCTTTAACTCCTCTTTTTAACTCCGGTTTTGTAACTCCACTTGATGTACAAACCACTTGCAAGCCAAAACAGAGCAGGCTCTACAGAGTCCTGAGGGATAATTTATACCACCTGGGAGAAGTTAACCCCTCCCCTAGTCCGCTGCACAGCAGGACAGACGCTAAGAAGGAAAAAAGGGTTTTAAATTGTCAGTTTTGGAAACTTCTTTTTTCAAGTTCCCTTGAAGGTTTTATAGAACTCGGATGTTAAGCCATCCGGCCCTGGAGATTTTTTGAGGGCTAGCCCATCAATCGCCAGTCCCACTTCCTCTTCGTTGATCGAATCCATCAAAACAGAGAGGGGTCTACCCCTGGCTCAGGGATGGTTTCAGACAGGAAAGCCGACATCTCGCCTCGGTTTGGATTCTGCTTCCCTAAGAGGTGCGAGTAGAAGGATCTGACAAACTCCAAGATCCCTGATTTGGATCTCTTCAGAGATCCTGTACTATCAATCAGTCCTGTCCCACCTTATGACTCACTGACATCTTACAGTTCCTTTTAGGGGTCGGGCGAGCGGAACTTCCCAAAACCCTCTCAAGAACTAAAGATGCATGCCTATCATACTGACACCTCCTGAGCAAAGCTTTCACCCCGGAGATCTCCTCCCCACTATCCCCGGTTGAGACCAGATGTTCGAGTTTCCTCCTCAGTTCCTGATATAGGCGGTACCTACTCATGGACCTGAGGCTCAAGAGCCAGCAGAAAAATCCTGCCACCCGGCCTTTAAACAATTCCCAGCATCACTAAATATACTTTTTAACGCTACACTATCATAGGTCAATTTTTTTATCTCCGGAACCTCCTCTATCTCAGGGCCTCATGACCGTATTGAAGTCCCCTCCAAAGATAACTTGTCGGCCTGAAAAAAGGAAAGGCTTAATCCTCATGAAGATACTTTTACGGTCCCATTTAGTCTGGGGTCCGTATATATTAATTAATCTTAACCTCCCCATTTCTAACTCAATCATCCGTCGGCATGTTACCAGTGCAGTGAAAAGGACCGCCACTCCGCTATAGCAGAGGCGTAGCTAGGTTCTCCAGCACCCGGGGCAAAGATTCAGTTTGGCGCCCCCCCAACCTCTTTCCCGACATCTCCTTCCCCCTCGCCGTGTTTGTTTTCCCTACCAATCAATGACATGTCATTTCTTTTCCACATTTATTTTTATGTAACTCGAGCATAAAAACATTTGTACATTTTACAAGCAATATAGTTCTATACACAACACCGGAACCAAGCTCAGTACATAAATACAGCCCCAGAACAAGGCTCAATACATATATACAGCGCCAGCACAAATACAGCTCAATTTTAGTGCAACCCCTGCCGTATAGGTGTGTACGGCGTAAAACTACAGCTCCCAGCATGGCCCGAACAATGGTAAGGATATGCTGGGAGATGCTGTTTCACAAAAAATAAATCATATCATAATCATACCACCCATCATCTCGCTGCAGATCATACAGTGACTACATTACTGATTAGAGGCAGAATAAACATTTACATTAAGTGACTCACCAGTGACGTCTCAGATTCTAGTTCTTTTTCTCCATCCGATCCAGACCTCTATGATGAATTCTCCCGGTCACAGACCATTTCTGCAGTGCCGCTCACATGTCTTCAGCTTCTCACTTTTCCAACATTTCTACACCTATAAATAAAGATAAAGTTCTCATTATACCACACACTACGCCCCTAAATATAATAGCGCCATACACTGCACCTCTAATTATAATAGCACCATAACACCGTGTCGAACACACACACCATGCCCCCTGTAGATAGAGCCCCCTGTAGATAGTGCCCCCATATAGCCCACCCCTGTATATATTGTCCCACAAACAGCTCCCCCTATAGTGCTCCACAGATAGCTCACCCCTGTATATAGCCCCACTGTAGATATAGCCCACCCCAGTAGATATAGCCCACCCTGTAGAAATATCCCACCCCTGTATATAGTGCTCCACATATAGTCCACCCCTGTATATAGTGCTCCACATATAGTCCACCCCTGTATATAGTGCTCCACATATAGTCCACCCCTGTATATAGTGCTCCACATATAGTCCATCCCTGTATATAGTGCTCCACATATAGTCCACTCCTGTATATAATGTTCCACAGATAGCCCACCCCTGTATATAGTGCTCCACAGATAGCCCACCCCTGTATATAGCCCCCCTGTAGATATAGCCCACCCCTGTATATAGTGCTCCATAGATAGCCCACCCCTGTATATAGCCCCCCTGTAGATATAGCCCACCCCTGTATATAGTGCTCCATAGATAGCCCACCCCTGTATATAGCCCCCTGTAGATATAGTCCACCCCTGTATATGGTGCTCCATAGATAGCCCATCCCAGTATATAGCCCCCCCTGTAGATAAAGCCCCCTGTAGATAAAGCCCCCCTGTAGATAAAGCCTCCCCCTGTAGATAAAGCCTCCCCCCGTAGATAAAGCCCCCCCCCATAGATAAAGCCCCCCTGTAGATAAAGCCCCCCATAGATAAAGCCCCCCGTAGATAAAGCCCCCCGTAGATAAAGCCCCCCTTGTAGATAAAGCCCCCCCGTAGATAAAGTCCCCCCGGAGATAAAGCCCCCCCCCCGGAGATAAAGCCCCCCCCCCGGAGATAAAGCCCCCCTGTAGATAAAGCCCCCTTTGTAGATAAAGCCACACACTTTTTTTATTACAATAAAATAAACAATTTAAACTCACCTTAATCCCGCTCCCACGCCGTCCGGCAGCCATGGAGACCTGCTCTATTCTGCACAGGTCTCCTGGGGGTTGAACGAAGCGTCTTTGAAAGGCGCTGATTGGCTGGGCAGGATGACTTTCCCTGTCACTCAGCGCCTTTCACCGACGGAAGCGCGATAGCGCTTCTCTGGTACAAAAGAGCTGAATAGCCGGGAACGGAACGTAGCCGGCTATTCATTGCTTCTAATTGTACCTGTGTCCTATAGACACAGGTACAATTATAGTGCAGGAGGAGGTGGCGTTGGTGCCCCGCCTCTAAGTTGCGCCCGGGGCACATGCCCCGCCTGCCCCCCCCCTAGCTACGCCCCTGGCTATAGGGCTCAGTCACAAGAGACCAGTAGGTGGGCCCCCGTCACTATTCTCTCCTAGATTTAACGACGTCTGCCAAAAGTGACAGCCTGGTCTCCTGCAAAAACAAAATGTCGGCTTCAACTCGGCCAAGAAAATCAAAGGCTGAAAATCTCGCCCTATCTGACTTAATGCTGGCAACGTTAATTGATGCCAGCGTTAACGGAGTGGGTGCCGCCATCATGGATGTTTGAGTTAGACGGCTTTCTTCTTCCCACCACCCCCTTTATTTGACGTGGACCCCCCTTCTTTGCCTCACTTCTTACAAATTGAGGAGTCCATACTCACCACCCTATTCCCATCTTCATCCCCAAGTTCTTGGGCCAACCTCCCCTTCTGGGGACAACGGCCCCTGTAGCAGGGGAGGCTCAATGACTCTAGGGCACCCTACCATGCCCTCCCTATTAGTATGAGAGGCTGAAACATCCACGAGAGCATGGTATTGATCAGTAGAGCGCACCAGGGGGGGACAGGATTTACCTTCCTAGGCCGGGGCGGGGTCAAATGTACTTGGCCCTTGGGTTTTGCCCAGTGTCCCTTTTGCTGTAGGCTGAGTCCTCTCCTCCTCCCACACACTTTCATAGTGGGAGGACTGAGAGTCCCCAGCCCTCTGCTCCCTTCGGATCCTCCTCATCTCCTCATTCAATTCGGCCTCCCCAGGGGCATCAGCTTCAGGGGTGGCATCCAGATCCGAATCAGAGGTCGTCCCAGTTTCCTGGAGCGCCCTCTGCTCCCTCTCCTTCCTTCACTTCTCCGCCCTTCTCTGGCGAGAAGGGCGACCCCTCTTCGCGTTCTTCCCTTGCTCCTGTGCCCCATCATCTCTGCCCGCACCCTCACCCATGGAGGCCTCCCTCCTTTCATCCTCCGCAGGTTTGGAACAAGCATTTACGACAGAGCGAGGACGCCGACTGAACGGGTGACCTAAGTCACCACACAGGTTGCAGCGAATCCGGTCACACGATGCGGCTAGATGACCAATCCCCCCACAATGAGCACACTTCTGCACCTTGCAGACCGCACTCAAATGTGAGGGGTCGCCACACCGGTGACACAGCTTCGGCTGCCCCTGGTAGAAGACAAGGATCCAATCTCTTCCCAGGAAAGCAGACGATGGTATGTGGGACACCGTCTGTCCCAGACGCCTTGGTTTTACCATGAACGTCCAGGCCGCTGACCAGATGCCAAACTCATCTACGTTCTTCCATGGCATCTCTACTACCTCTCCGTACCTTCCCAACCAGGTCATGATATGTTATACAAGAGAGTGACTCGTTACGGGTAAGAACGGTCACTCTCTTGGGACCACTTTGGCGAGAAATTGCTTGTGCAGCAAAGTCTCGCCAGCTGGGCTGGTCCTTCACCAACTCGTAGTTCCCCCAGAAGACCTCAAGGCCCCCTGGGTGAACAAAGCTGATGTCGATATGATTTGTAGGCGGTCGTCCGAGCCGAAAATCACAGCCGTGCACAACACTACAGTCGTGTGCATGAGGACATACTCTGCCTTCTGCTCAGTTCTATTTATCCGTGAGCTGAAAATCCAAAATCTGAATGTTTGCTAGGGCCGTACAACTTGACAACCTCATATAAGAAGCATTGGTTGTTAGGCAATGTATTGTTAGCAACCAGGCTGTCAGACATGACATACTCGTTCAGATTCAAGTCGAATTGGCACTGTGCTGACCGCAGAGAAGAGGTAATGCAGTTTTACAACAGTCATACCATTTCTATTTTCCATCAGGCTGTATAAATTTAGATTTTTTTTTCTTAAAAAACAAAACATGAAGAACCTTCTTGAATAACTTTTTTGACTGTTCAAACACAGTTCACTTAAGAGCTTTAAGCTACTGGTACATGAGGGGACCCCAAGTGAATTGCATTTGGTACAATAATCTGGTACTACAGCTCAACTCCAGAAGAAGGCTGCAATACCAGACACAGCTCATAAACAAGAGTGGCGCTGTTTCTCAAAGAAAGCATTTTTTTAAAAAAATCCTCTTGAATTCCTGTCTTGATGGCCACCGCTTCAGTGCTGGAGTGTCGGTGTGGCCCCCAGTACGTAGGTAGGACATTGCGCAAACTAAAAACTAGGAATAGGAGAACATCCGTATAATATTCGCATAGAATTGGACGGGTGATCGCAAAAAAGCCTAAAAATTCTGATGAACTGATGAAATATCCGTGGAGAGGAGCTAATGTAAAAAATTAAATGGAAGGTATATATAACATGAGCAGTCTCGGCCCTAAAGGTCTCAATGTAAGCCGTTCCTACTGTGATAATTTATTGCACTTTATATAATTGCACAAGACACTTTCTAGTTTATAGTTCACTTCATAATTTCTTTAATATATATTCTTGGAGATGTGGTATCTGGGGAATAATAATGTCCAATATCGAAATATCAGCTTTAAGATAATGGAGAAATATTTCATACCGTATATATTTTGCGCATAGCAGTTTTCTAAGTACCAGGGACATTGTATAAATCGTGACTATTGAACTATCTAATATTGTATGGTTCTTAGAAGGTTATTGTATATTCGGAGGTACGGGGGGGACACATTAGCTTAAGGGTCAGTTTACACGTAGCGTAAATACCGCAGATTTTCCGCAACGGATTTAAAACAAATCTCCTCCTCACGTTGGGTAAATGATAAGCAGCAAAAAAATGTCTCAGAAATTGACCGCGGTGCGGTTTTCTAATCCACAGCAGGTCAATTGTATTTACATAACCGCTGCTTTTTTGTTGCGGATTTTCCCCATTGAATTAAATGGAGAGGTAAAACCCACAACAAGCAGCAGATGTTGCAATTTCTATGGCAGAAAAGATGCCAATCCGCCACAGAAATCGCAACTCAGAAAAAAAAAAACAACTTATACTTACCCACAATTCTGTGTTACTTCACCCAGGCCGGCCTACTAGGATGACGTTTCATCTCATGTGACCGCTGCCACAAATCACAGGCTGTAGCAGTCACTTGAGATGAAACGCCATCCCAGTAGGCCGGTCTGAAGGACGTGAGAGGGTAAGTATGTGTCTTTTTATGGTTTGATTTTTTTAACGTGCAGTTTTCATTCCAGCCGAATAACGGCACCACAATTTGGTGCGTTTTTTCAGCTAGGATTCCCTGTGGCCACCAGGGCGGATACGCTATGTACCCTTACGCAGCGTATCCGCCCTGTGTGAACGTAGCCTCAATATTCACCACTTAGTTAAGAGAAATATACTCTTACTTACATGATATAGGACCAACGGGCCAAATACCTGAATATATGTGGATGATCCGGTCCGGGAACACTTAAGTGGTTGGAAAAGGTGACGTGGGATATGGGAATTTGGGCTTAGCATGTGATGACTAGAAGTAATATCTTAAGAATGAGTTTAATACTACAGACTGGAAACATTGTAACTCATTAAAGAATGGCTGAAACGGTCACGAAGTTACACCCGTTTCTGTGAAGGAACATACAACTGATCGGCAGGTAAAAGATAGATAATGTAAGTAATTATGCTATGGATACTATGTGAAATATATGAGTATAGAGAGAAAACTAAAAGGTCGTCTCTATCTCTCATAACTTTTTGGAAAATATAATGAAGTTGTTCGATAGTTTGGATGGGGATTATATAGCCTGCACGAACTATAGATATTATGTATTAGATATTAAGAAATTCCTGAAGCGTGGTATGTTATTTGCGCACATGCTGGTTTACCATTTCTATGCTTTCATGTATATTTTAGTGTTGGGATAATACGTATGAAAAGCAAAAAGGAAGACCCCTAGTGGCTGGCAGGGATAAATGAACAATGAGAAAAAATGTGCCGAGGCACAGAGGTCCCAATTTCCCAGCCACCATAGAATTGGTGTCAGTAGTAGCAGTTAAAATATAACTTTTATTAATGAATCAAACAGACAGACAACAACAAAAGGTTAAAATTGTATCAAAAGACGGCTCGTGTGTATCGTAAGGATCAAAGTGCACGCACCCAGCACATCGCTGGACGCAATGAGAGAGACTGATTCGGCAGCTGCAGACTGCCGTTCGTAGGATCAGTCCCACACAATGAGAGAAAGTGACTAAGCCGTCAGTGATTATTAAGATGGCGATAGCCCCCCCGACATGTTTCGTTACAGAAGTAACGTCCTTAGGGGATAACACGGGGCTAATGAGCGCACGCGTGAGATCCTGCTCCTTATATAAACTCGTATGCCTGACGTATGTGTGACGTGTGTGACAACGGCTCTACTATCTGCCAATCAGGCAGTCATAAATGACGAGCCCCCACGCCGAGGAGAGTGGCAAGGCAGGGAGCCAATAGAACACCGTGACAATGTGTCAAATCATAACGGGAGCTGCGCGCATGCGCACAGCAGCCGAAACGGGTAATTGTTATCCGGAGAGCTGTATATGCAGGAAGAGTGACAGAACGGGCAACCAATAGAGAGTTCAGAACGGCGCTCAAATAAGGTGCACTAATCAAACTAGTAGATGACGCCGGGATCCTCAATAAGTGGTGGCAATAGATGCCACACAAGAATAGCGCATAAATTACGTATTAATTACAATACGAACGTCACAATATCCGCAGAGAGAGCACAAATACAATCACGAGTGTCACACATAAGATAAATGTACACAAGTGCATAATAAGAAATATTCCCAAAAGAGTCTAATAAGCATAACCAGATAGTAGGGAAGAGCAGGGAGCAGATGAAGTTGTCTGTTATATCAATGACAACAATCAATAGTAATACCTACCGAACATTAATGTAGTGAAGCTAGATATGCATCAAGACTATTTGAGTAGTAATCAGTGTGTCTCATGAACTGTCAGACCGACAGAGGTATCACACGAAAGAAAGAGGGATATTCAGCAAGAATGGTATATACAGCAAGAAAGGTTTACTGCAAGGGAAGCAGATAGTTTAGTATTTTTTACAGGAAGGCCATAAAGGTAAAACCCTCATTAAGGCCATTGGGGCTCAAAGAGCCGAGCCTATGTATCCATCGAGCCTCCTCCTGCAGTAGTCTCTTATCTAGATTGCCAGCCCTAGGGCCAAGTTTTAATTGCGTAATGCCCCAGAATTGAAGGACCTTAGAGTCGCCCCCATGAACAGATCTCACATGTCTCGAAATGGAGGTATCTTCTTTCATATTAACACTGCTGACATGTCTAGAGATCCTTCTCCTGAGTTGCTGAGTGGTCTTGCCAACATACAATTTGGGGCACGGGCATCTGGCAACATATACAACGTCAGTGGTTTGGCAATTGATAAAGTGTCTGATGGTAAATTGACAACCGTTTAGATGGTTGGTAAAACACTTGGTCTTGGGCATGTATATACAAAAGGAACATCTGCCACAGGGGAAGGATCCCACTGTGGGAGATGAAAGCCATGTATCACGAGGGATGAGTGGTCTGGAGTAATGACTCCGCGTTAGGAATTCTCGAAGATTTCTTCCACGTCTGAAGGTCACATTCGGAATGTCGGAAATAGCGTCCGCTAAATCCGGATCAGACCGTAAAATAGCCCAATGCTTCTTTAGAATCTCAGAGACCTGAGTGGAACAGGTGTCAAAATTACCAATACACCTGATGTTGGAAGTTTCAGATCTTTCCTCTATTTTAGTTCTGCCATAGAGCAGTTCCTCTCTAGGGGTGGCCTTAGCTCTCGCATAAGCTCGATGTAGAATTTTTTTGGGGTAGCCTCTTACCAAAAATTTATGGAAGAGGGTGTCACATTCTAATTTAAAAGTGTGTTCCTCGGAACAGTTCCTTCTGGCCCTGAGGTACTGACCAACGGGTATTCCCCTCTTAAGTGCTGGTGGATGAAAGCTGCCATATTGTAAAAAGCTATTGGTAGCGGTCTTTTTTCTAAAGACATTAGTGTGGACACCGCCACCAGAATCCAGAGAGATCTGAAGATCAAGGAAATCAATAGTGTTTTTATTTATGTGGTGAGTGAATTTCATGCCAATGTCATTGTGATTAAGTATATCCATAAAATCAAGAAAAAGTGTAGTGTCACCATCCCAGAAGATCAGTATATCATCAATATACCTCCCCCAGAATAGTATGTGACGTGAAAAAAAGTAAATCTTCGTTAAAAATTAAAGTGTCTTCCCACCACCCTAGAAATAAATTTGCATATGTGGGTGCGCAGACTGTGCCCATAGCTGTGCCTTTTACCTGATGGTAGAATTTGCCATCAAATAAAAAATAATTATGGGTGAGTAAGAATTTGAGAAGAGAAAGTATCAAAGTGTTGTGTGCCTGAAATTGTATTCCCTTGGTGTTCAAAAAATACTGTACCGCCTGTAGACCCAAATCATGCTTAATATTAGTGTAGAGTGATTCTACATCCACAGTGGCAATAAAAGTGGTGTCAGTGACATTGATCCCCTGGATTCTGGTGAGGGTGTCCTTAGTGTCCCTCAAAAAAGAGGGTAAAGCTTTAACAAAGGGTGCCAACATTTCATCAACATATGTGCTGATGCCCTGTGTCAGGTTGTCATTTCCAGAGACAATAGGTCTCCCAGGCAGTGGCGTAACTACCGCCGTAGCAGCAGTAGCGGCTGCTACGGGGCCCGCGGCATGAGGGGGCCCGTGTCGTCCGCCGGCACGGGCCCCCACCATGGCCGGAGGCTCCGCTAGCAGCCGCTATGGCTGCTACAGCGGGACGCCACTGAACACTACGGCAGAGCAGGGAGGTATTTCCCCGCTCTGCCATTTACTGGTTCCCGACCGCTGGCTGTATTTTTATGGCCAGCGGTCAGGGTCCTTAAAACCCGAGCCATAGACTTTCTACGGCTCGGGTTTTAACTTGCTGCCCGCGCGATCGGGCAGCTGAATGTCGGGTCTCCGGCTGTCAGTGACTGCCGGGGACCCTGAGGAGAGGATAGAAGCAGCTTTCGCTGCTTCTGTCTTCTCTGATCACTTGTACACAGCGCTGAATGCGCGCTGTGTACAGGAATAGAGACAGCAGCAGCGTCGCTGTCTCTATTCCTCCCGGTGATCATGTGACTGGTCACATGATCGCCGGGTGCCGTTAGTGGCAGACTGCTGCTGGGTCTTACTAGACCCAGCACAGCCCTATTAGTGACAATCGTCACTATGAGAGGGCTGATTTCCCCTGTAACTGGGGCTGCTGTGCAGCTCCAGTTACAGTGGAAAAACATGGTGTAAAAGAGAGAAAAAAAATATATAAAGTTCCCCAAAGGTCTTCTTTGACCTTTGAGGAACAGACCATAGTAATGAAAAAATAGTAAAGTGCAAAAAAAATGTAAATAATAAATATACATAAAATACCCACCCCAAAAAAAAAACGTTCCCCCCCCGCCAATCATTGTTGTAACGCTAGCGCTGACCCAATTACCCTAATATAGACATGTAATATATTACAATTTACGGTAGACAATGACGGTCACAAATAAAACGTCTATTTTAGGGTAAAACTATGTTATTACCCAAAAAAAAATAGCTGAAATGTAAAAAAGCTTATTTTTTTACTATTATTTTCAAACTTTATGAATAAAAATTCTAAAATAGCAAAAAAGGTGTGTATAAAA
This sequence comes from Rhinoderma darwinii, assembly GCF_050947455.1. NCBI lineage: Eukaryota > Metazoa > Chordata > Amphibia > Anura > Rhinodermatidae > Rhinoderma > Rhinoderma darwinii. The sequence goes on along the minus strand of NC_134688.1, from coordinate 466,251,964 downwards.
ACGATAAAAAATGAAACCTGCATGGTTACATAGTTACATAGTTACATAGTTAGTACGGCTGAAAAAAGACACATGTCCATCAAGATCTACGGAAAAAACGTCGTAAAAATCACGTCGTTAGCCCAACAAATAAAAAAGTTATAGCCATTTAACAAACACGTGCTAAAAATGGCTAAACGGTGTCTGGTCCTGAAGGCGCAAAACAGAGCAAAAGACATGTATCCCCCCCCCCCCTCTCCACAGGACAGGGGATACATGTGTGATCGGTAGCAGCGATAGGGAGAACGGGGGACTGAAAGTCCCCTGAAGTTCTCCATCACAAACCTCGGACTTCCGGGGTCTGTGTCGGCAGCTCCGTAGAAATGAATGGAGCGCCGGTCGTGCTTGTGCCCATGCGTGACCAGCGCTCCTTTCATTGTTATTGAGCTGCGCAGACGCCGGAAGTCCGAGGTTTGTCATGGAGAAGTTCAGGGGACTTTCAGTCCCCCGTTCTCCCTATCGCTGCCAGCGATCACACATGTATCCCCTATCCTGTGGAGATCCTGTGGAGAGGGGATACATGTATTTTGTAGGACATACTGTAGGTCGCATTTTTGTTGGGAGGGGGGACGCTGTATGGCGTTCCCTACAGGGGGAGGGACGCTGTATGGCGTTCCCTATAGGGGGGTGGCTGTATGGCGTTCCCTACAGGGGGGGAGCTGTATGGCGTTCCCTACGGGGGGGGGGGGGGGGAGCTGTATGGAGTTCTCTACAGGGGTGGGGTCTGTATGGCGTTCCCTACAGGGGGGGCTGTATGGCGTTCCCTACAGGGGGGGCTGTATGGCGTTATTTACAGGGGGGCTGTATGGCGCTATCTACAGAGGGGGGGGGGGCTGTATGGCGTTAGCTACAGGGGGGGCTGTAAAAAAGGCACTATCTACAAGGGGGGGGGGGGGGGTTGTGTGACACCCAGGGGAGGGGGGGCCCCAGTCAAAAGTTTGCTATGGGGCCCAGTCTTTCCTAGTTACGCCCCTGCTCCCAGGAGCTGGTCTGGTATCCTTATGAATCTTTGGGAGTGCATAAAAAGTTGAAATAGTCGGAGTGGAATTGTACAAGAATTTGAATTCGTCCGGAGTGATAAGCTGCCTAGATTTAGCATCGTCCAATAAGGAACGTAGCTCAGATGTAAAGAGATTCGTAGGGTTACTTTCCAAGATGACATATGTGGATCTGTCATCAAGTAATCTGTGTACCATGGATGCATAGAAAATGCGATCCATGATAACAATATTACCACCCTTATCTGAGGATTTTATAATAATTTCATTGTTATTACACAAAGTATCTAAAGCATCTTGTTCCATTTTATTCAAATTATTGGTGCCATGTTTGTTGGCTTTTAGTTTCCCCAATTCAGAGCTCACTAGTTTGACAAAAACGTCAATGTGTGCGTATTGTGCGAAAGGAGGAGTCATCCTTGATCGAGGTTTTAAGGAAGAGAAAGGGCCGGTGGCTGAACTAATGCGATGTTCGTTTTCATCAGACAGGTCCTCAAGGACCTGTAATGTCCTACGTTCATTGAGGTCCATGGGATGTTCATCACTGGTCTTGGTCTTAAAATATTTATGCAATGCCAGTTTTCTGGCAAAAAGATGAACATCCTTAACCCAGGAGAACTCATCAAAAGCAAAAGTGGGAGTATAGGAGAGACCCCTCCGTAAAAGTGTCTCTTGATGGGGACTTAACTCTACAGAGGAAAGATTACAAATCTGTAAGTCGTCTGAGGTGTCATTAGCTGGTGTTATTTTGGTTGATTCCATGGAGTATGATGTGTCCCTAAAAAAGGGAAAGCATTCGGGGGACCACTCATCAGGGAACTGGTGGCAGATGTAGATATAGGATTTCTCCCTAGGACGTCTACACTCGAAATTGTCCCCATAATATTTGGGGTCAATGGAATATTTGTAGTCATGGTCGTAAAGGAGGGACGAGCCAGAGACGAGACTGATGGTGTAAACGAAGTAGATGAAATTGGACGTTGTCCACTGTGAGGCAAACATGGTGCAGAGAATTTTTGAGATTCAGCGGGTGCTCTCTTAGACGGATTGTATTTATTGCCTCTGATTTTACGTTTTGCTCCCAGCCTGTTGTCATCAGAGGCTGGTCTCGAGTCGTCTGTTCCAGATACGTCAGACTCTGAAATATCCCCTGGTCTATACGTGCGATTAGGAAATGATGTAGCTGGAGTGCGAGAGCGATAAGTGTATACCCACCCCGTGTCAAAATCTCTGCGATCACGTATAATTTAAACTCACACTCAGCAAATTCAGGGGTTGAACTGAATGTACGTATATCTATAATTTCTTTCTCCAATTGTGTGCTTACTTTGCTAAAGTCTCTTTTTCCAAACTCCAGCAAGTAATGTAGCATACGGAAAGAACAATCATTCAGAATCTGCTCCCATCCCTTCGTAAAGGTGTCATCATCACGATATGAATTTGGGATAATATTGATACGCAGGCCCCTATAGATGATTTTCTGTTGGATATATGTTTCTAAACTGGTTATCTCCCAGCAGGAGCGGACGTATTGTTTGTAAGTTTTCTGTAAATCCTTAAAGGCCGATTGCACGTCACATTTATTCAGAGGTATATTCTCAATGGAAAAGACAAATGCCGCATCTGATGATAAATCATCAGGATTCAACTCTCTAGACAAGAAACCAGCCATAACAGGCAGGAAGCAATGAAAAAACCTTTAATTTAGCTGAGAATAGCTGAAAATAGTCAGAATGAGCTACTGATGCATATCATAGACTAGAATATAGAAGTACAGCGTAGCGGGGTCTAATATGCGGGTGATTAACCCAATTCAATATGAAAAGCAAAAAGGAAGACCCCTAGTGGCTGGCAGGGATAAATGAACAATGAGAAAAAATGTGCCGAGGCACAGAGGTCCCAATTTCCCAGCCACCATAGAATTGGTGTCAGTAGTAGCAGTTAAAATATAACTTTTATTAATGAATCAAACAGACAGACAACAACAAAAGGTTAAAATTGTATCAAAAGACGGCTCGTGTGTATCGTAAGGATCAAAGTGCACGCACCCAGCACATCGCTGGACGCAATGAGAGAGACTGATTCGGCAGCTGCAGTCTTATGCTTATTAGACTCTTTTGGGAATATTTCTTATTATGCACTTGTGTACATTTATCTTATGTGTGACACTCGTGATTGTATTTGTGCTCTCTCTGCGGATATTGTGACGTTCGTATTGTAATTAATACGTAATTTATGCGCTATTCTTGTGTGGCATCTATTGCCACCACTTATTGAGGATCCCGGCGTCATCTACTAGTTTGATTAGTGCACCTTATTTGAGCGCCGTTCTGAACTCTCTATTGGTTGCCCGTTCTGTCACTCTTCCTGCATATAGAGCTCTCCGGATAACAATTACCCGTTTCGGCTGCTGTGCGCATGCGCGCAGCTCCCGTTATGATTTGACACATTGTCACGGTGTTCTATTGGCTCCCTGCCTTGCCACTCTCCTCGGCGTGGTGGCTCGTCATTTATGACTGCCTGATTGGCAGATAGTAGAGCCGTTGTCACACACGTCACACATACGTCAGGCATACGAGTTTATATAAGGAGCAGGATCTCACACGCGCGCTCATTAGCCCCGTGTTATCCCCTGAGGACGTTACTTCTGTAACGAAACATGTCGGGGGGGCTATCGCCATCTTAATAATCACTGACGGCTTAGTCACTTTCTCTCATTGTGTGGGACTGATCCTACGAACGGCAGTCTGCAGCTGCCGAATCAGTCTCTCTCATTGCGTCCAGCGATGTGCTGGGTGCGTGCACTTTGATCCTTACGATACACACGAGCCGTCTTTTGATACAATTTTAACCTTTTGTTGTTGTCTGTCTGTTTGATTCATTAATAAAAGTTATATTTTAACTGCTACTACTGACACCAATTCTATGGTGGCTGGGAAATTGGGACCTCTGTGCCTCGGCACATTTTTTCTCAGGGATAATACGTATGGTATAAATAGTCTTTCGTGATGTCCGAGATCATGCATCGGGAGAAGCTGTCCACGGTGAAACTCAAGTTGGGTATTTGTAGCTGTACCGCCACGTGGATTATATTGATTTTATGCTGAATTTTACTTCTTGTTTATGAGTATTACTAAAACCCAATAAAAAGGTCACTTGGCTATTTTTCAAGCTTTATGGCGCTATATCACAATATGCCGCTTCTCTTTTATAACGGGGAGATTAATACCTTGGCTTGGGGATCTAGTGCATGTCCAGGAGAATAACAAATGTAATGAATTGACACTTTATTTTTGGGAAGGACGTTGAGGAAACACTGCTCAACTTACTTTCTATCCAGGTCCACTGGATAGGTCATCAGTATATGATCGGTGAGAGTCCGACACAAGGACCATGCACAGATCAGCTGCGCCGGATGTTATGCAGTGTTTGAAATTGAAACCGGAAGCAGATGGCTCCGACCACTGCATAGTAGCCGTGCTGCAGAACAGCAACTCTGGTTCTATTCACTTGAATAGTACTGCAGCTCGGCCGCTATTTTGTGACCAGAGCCATCATGGGTGTCCATTGCCCAGAGGCAGCTGGTGCAGCTGATCAGTGAAGTGGATAGGTCATTAGTTGTCTGTGGCTGGACTACCCCTTTAATTATATGCATGGGCACCTATTAGGGTATACCTAAAGTATACCCTAACACAAATTATTACTGGACAGTCCTAAGGTCCTGCAAATTAATTTTTAAATTGTCACACTGTTCACAGAACCACATTAAAAATAAGGGGACTTATCAGTGTCATTTTGGAGCCACTGCAAAACTGATCCATCAAATCTCTTGCTCTAGAGCAGGGGTCTCAAACTCAGCCAGGTAAGTGGGCCACATATAGCAAAAATGGGAAGTTGATGGGCCGCATTACTTTCAAATTTGATACAATACAAAATTATTGTTAATCAATTAGTTATTTGAACTACTATAACACTATATTACTATAATAATACCGCTAGGTTTAAAATTTGAGAGAATTATCCACGTGCTTATTTCAACAATCCAGTTTTCCAGTTTAAGTGTCGCTAAATGCAGTCCGGCGGCTCAGTTGGCAGCGTTTGGCAGACACACATGTCAAGATTGGGCAGCCCCTTTTTAGATAGTGCCACAGAGTACCCTGTAGATAGTGCCACAGTGCCCTCTGTAGATAATGCCACCGTGCCCTCTGTAGATAATGCCACAGTGCCCTCTGTAGATAATGCAGCACACCCCTAGATAATGCCAGTGTCCTCTGTAGATACTGCCACACACCCACTTGTAGATAATGCCACAGTGCCCTCTGTAAATGCTGCCACAGTGCCCTCTGTAGATGCTGCCACAGTGCCCTCCGTAGATGCTGCAACAGTGCCCTCCGCAGATGCTGCCACAGTGCCCTCCGCAGATGCTGCCACAGTGCCCTCCGCAGATGCTGCCACAGTGTCCTCTGCAGATGCCGCCACAGTGCCCTCTGCAGATAATGCCACACACACCCCAAGTAGATAGCTCTATTGGGGCTCCCTCTAGGAGTGGAATCCCCAGCCAGAGCGTTACCGACCCTTTGGCTGGGGATTCCTCTGCTGTTGGAGCCCCTGACGTCACTGTCCATACACAGTGACATCAGGGGATCCTCCTGAACCGGAATGTGATATCAGGGGCAACACCAGAGCCGGTGTCCCAGAGCAGAGCACTAGTATAGGCTCTGCAACGGAACTCTGGAGAAGCCACTGACATCAGTGTCCATATATGGACAGTGATGTCAGGGGCTTGCCCAGAGCTGGAGTGCCAGAGCAGAGCGGCTTCTAGCGCTCTGTCTGGGATTCCAGCTCTGCTCCTGACATCACTGTCCATATATGGACATGGATGTCAGGGGCAACCCCAGAGCTGGAGTCCCGGGCAGAGCGTTAGTAGGCTCTTCCTGGGACTCCAGCTGTGCTCCTAACATCACTGGAACTCCTGCTCTGGGGAAGCCCCTGGCATCACTGTCGCTGTATGGACAGCGATATGAGAGGCTTCCCCAGAGTCCCAGAGCAGACCCTATACTAGCGCTCTGCATGGGACTCTGGCTCTGGGGAAGCCCCAGACATCACTGTCCATATGTGGACAGCGATGTGAGAGGCTTCCCCGGAGTCCCGGAGCAGAGCCTATACTAGCGCTCTGCCCGGTACTCTGCTCTGGGGAAGTCCCTGACAACACTGTCCGTCCAAATATGGACAGCGATGTCAGGGAATTCCACAGAGTCCTGGAGCAGAGCCGATACTAGTGGCTCTGTGTCCCGTGGGCTGCAGATGACAGCCCCAGGGGCCACGTGCTTGAGACCCCTGCTCTAGAGGAGCTGTTCTGTCCTGCATAACACACACAGCCCCTTGATATGAATAGACAACGTGTAATGCTTCATTTGTCCTGTGGTGGCACTGCAGGGAAATTGAACACTTCTAGGTTTTCCCACAGATTCCTGCTGTAGGAGGACACTTTGTGATCTTCTTATTGTCAAGGGATCCTTCTAAAAAGTAGGAAACGTCTGAAGCGAAGAACCCTTTTAATAAGCAACAACATTTTGTACATTGTGGGTGGAGGGCACAATAGCAAAATGGAAATGGAGCTACACCCTCCTAGCAAGTACTTATAGGCATATAATAAACAAATGCTGAGTTACAGAGTATAGTGTAAGTCTATAATTGGTGTAATCTCGAGGGTAAGCAATTAAAATGAATTTCAGGTGTTTGGGAACAGTCGCTATGGATGGTGTAACTGTAGATCAAGAAATGTGACTTGTTAACTGCCAGAGGGGAACTGACAGGTCACTAAGCTGGAGGAAATGTAATTACAAGAAAATAAAAAAAATTGGTATAAAATAAAAAGCTTTATGAACATTTTTCAACTTTCAACTAACATTCAAAATAAAAAATTACATAAAAATGTAAAAGATAAAGAATATCAATTTAAAAAACAGATGTACTATCATACACTTAAGGGGTAACTAAACGTTTAACAAACTTCTGACATGTCATAGTGACATGTTAGAAGTTTTGATTGGTGGGGGTCCGAGCACAGAGACCCCTACCAATCGCTAGAACGAAGTGGCAGAAGCACTAGTGTGAGCCGTTTCATTTCTATCGGATTTTTCCATAAAGCCGATGTAGCGGTGTACGGACCCATAGACTTTCTATTGAGACTGTACTCTAATACATTGATTTCCAGAAAAGGCCAAACAGAAACGAAGCGGATCAGCGCTGACACGAGCGCTTATGTTACTTCATTTTAGCGATTGATGGGGGTCTCAGTGCTCGGACCCCCACCCATCAAAACTTCTGACATGTCAGAAGTTTGTTGAATGTTTAGTTACCCTTTAAGAAAATCCTGTCCATAATATTATATAAGAATTTTTTCAGTTCGAATAAAACAAAAAAAATAAATAAATAAATATTTTTATAGACGTAGTGAAAGAAATTATGTTTCCTTTTTTTACTATTTACATTATTTTATGGGAAAATTCATGTTTTTTTTTACTTTAAATTTTTTTTTCTTTAGTCCTAAAAACTGCATTTAGCTAATTATGTTTTGTTTTTTTTAGTCCGACTCGGGAACTTGAACATGCGATTGCTCATCTCTGGTACAATACTTATTTATTGCAGAGCAGCGTGCTTTTTGTCATCTCCTATAAAGCCACGAAATGATGAGAATAAAAGTTGGCAGACCTGGGGCTGTGATGACAATCCATTGGCACCCCGTGATCGCGTTGTGGTAGGGTGATTGAATGACAAAGGGGGCTTCCCCTGTCTAATGGATTAGATGGCGCTATCGCAATTGACCTGAGCGGCTTAACATCCGGGATCGGATTGATCTTCAATTCCGGCCAGTGGAGGGAGGTGCCAGCTGTAATATATAGCTGACACCCATGGCGTATAGAGCAGGCTTATCCTATGAGTCCACTTCATACTCACCCCCTCCCGACTATGATGTACATGTACGTCAAATGTCGGTAGGGGTTAATATGTTTTATGGCTTCTTATAAGTACGGATATCACTGCGTCCATAGCATCTTATGTCTCGGCAAAAGTAAATGTATGGGACTTGTCATCCTTACACTACAGATACTGGACAATGTCTGCCGTTAGATGTCAGATACAGGTGGTTGATACATTTTCTGTTATGTAAATAAAGTTTAAACATTACATGCTTTAAAACGTTAATTTCGGGACTTCTGGTACTCGTGAAATCCAGGATGGCCGCATTTTAACTTGGCTCCTGGGTACCAGCGGCAATTTCCCCAAGAAGACTCGTGGCATCTGGCGCACAGGCGCGCTATTGCTATCACCCGAACATCGGGGAATCCTTGAGGACAGCTGAGACACCGCCTAGCGCAATTCAGATACCTAGCTGTGCTGTTGCAACTCAACCTGGAACATAGTGGATGACTGAAGTCACGGAATCTGCTCCTCCTCACCGCTCTCCACTCTCACTTAGATAAATGCCCCTACAACCAACTCATTTACTCTTTCTGTGGCTTTGCCCCATTGCCCCTCTGTACACTCATCCACAATCATGTGATCTTATTTTATTATACTGGTGAAGATATTCCCATCCGATATATTCACTGTCTCAATCTGTTACTTAAACTATACAGAGACTTTGCCAAACTATAGTAGAGCGTCTCCTGCCATCTAGGATCTACTCTTGATAACTACATCACTTGTTCTGCTGTTGTAAGAACGCCTGCACGGTAACAGACTATAACGATACCAATTTGGCAGTACTTCACAAACCATCACCTATGTAAGATGCCCGTCGACAACGTGACCAATCTAAGAATGCTCCACGCTAACTGCGGATTAAATCAACTCTTCTAATTGTAGTCTACCCAAGATCAATGTCACCTCCGTCTATAAATACCACTACATAACGCTTGGGTGTCTGCCATTTCGACTTTCACTCTCGCACTGGTTTTGCTGCCCATTAACAAGTTTCTTACTAATTATATCTCAAAAATGCCCACCCGGAATAACTTGGACTCATAGGCTTCCTCCTCCTCTCAAGGTGGGAAACTCTCAACCAAGCTAACCTCAAAACATGCTAAAAAGACTGTGACTTCAGCCCCAACACCATTGCTCCCTATACACCTGGTAAAGGTCAAGAACTCTCAAGAGCTCTTTTCGAGGGACATTACATCTCTCTCAGACTCTCCACCTGTTTTACCTGCGATACATACCCTACAGGCCTCTCTTATGGCTCAGGAGGTGTCCAAAGTCCTCCTCCCCTTAATCGACAAACGCCTAGACGTCCTCCATACCTCCATCAATAACGCTCTCACACAAATCAACACCAATGCTCAAAAAATAGCAGAGTTGGAAGAGCGGGTAAATACTTGTGAGAATACCAACACAACCATGGAGTCCTCTCTCACCTAGCTCTAAACTTGTGATCAAACCCTGAGAGAAAACCTGGAAGACTTGGAAAACCGAGATAGGCGCAACAAGCAACCTTCGATTTGGTGTTTCAGAATCAATCACCCGGGAAGGTCTCATCTGTTATCTCACATGTGACCTCCTGCACTCACTTCAGCCAAAAGATCCTCTCATAGTTGAGCAAACACACCGCTTGGGCCCACTGGTTTAGAACAGAAATAGCGGATCGGGAGGTGTAATAGCTCGCTCCTTCCATTGGTCTATCAAGGAGAAGATCTTCAGGGCCTACAGAAAACAGCCTACTCTTTTGATAAATGGGACTAAGTTCCTATTTATTCAGGACTATTCCTTTCTTGTTTCACAAAAACGCAAAACATTTGTGCCGGTGTGCCGTTATTTTCATGAGCAAAATATACTGCGTTTCCAAGATGGTGACCATACCCTTTTTTTGAAAGGCATTTTCGGATGATCGAACGTGGTTGAAATTGCGACTCTTTTACTGGGGTCCAGACCCTCCTTTAAAAGGACTTTTCTTTAAATCTCCCACTTTATTTTTAGCTCTCTTGATTTCCAAAGCTGTATTTGTGATAATGCCCTTGAGTTTTTTTTTCTTCTAACACTTTCCTACAATGGATGATCCCCCTGCTCACTGGTGATTTCCATGTATATGGTCAACTCAGATGATTTCCGTAACTATTTAAAAACGAAATGGGTAAATTTTCTGGATAATAATGCCATGCATTTCTAGAACGTTTTCCTTTTGTGGGCAATATCTAAAGCAGTGATGAGAGGACATGTCCTGGTACACTGTGCTCACAAAAAATATCACATGATCATTTTACTAAATTCCATGCAACCCTGCTTGGTTCCCAAACTCATTATGCCCATGACTCTTCTTCACTTAACCGTCAGGCTTACCTATCGGCCATGCAGTAACTCAACGCTTTTATACAGAGTCAATCAAATTGCCAACTTAAACATACCCAAAATCATTTCTATAGCTGGGGAAATAAATCAGGTGCTCTACTGACCAAAACGTCTCAAAAATTCTGGCCCTTCGGTCTTCCCTCAGCAATCAATTAACTGCAAACCCGACAGATATTGACAATATTCTTTACAAATATTATGAGTTCCTCTATAGAGCCCATCCTGCAAATGCCTCAAATAGAAACCTTCCTGCGCTTCTTGACACTCCTGGTTCTATCTCAGGATCAACAGTCATACTTTGATGCCCCATTCACAGAGGAGAAGGTCCATCAGACGATATCCACTGCCTCAACACATAAAGCCCCAGGACCTGATGGCTTGACGACTGACTATTATAAAATACTGACTCCAGAGTTAAGACCCACTTTAAGAACCTATATAACTCTATTTATCAATCTTCTGATACTCCAAACGTATTCACCGACTCTCGTACCACCCTACTACCAAACCCCAATAAAGATCCTACCACCCTGCAGTCAAATCGGCCCATCTTCCTCTTTAATCAGGATTATAAAGTTATGGCAAAGATCCTGGTCAGCCCATCCAGTCCATCTTACCTCATCTACTACACCACTCATAAGCCGGCTTTACAATAGGGAGATACTCTACCAAAAATGTTCATATGGCAGTGGCAACAACGGTGGTAGCACAATCTGTCACGAAGGGTCTGTGGAACCACTGGGCCGTACCGCCTTTGCGGTAAGGCAGCTGGCCAACAGGGCCCAGGTCAGAGTCTATAGTTATATAGGGTACCTGTGGCAGCATGAACAGTAGATTGGAAGGAACTAGGCAGCAGGTAGACGTCAGGCGTGGAGAAGCAGGACAGGCGTGGTATCCAGCACAGCACGACTACAGCTAAGCACGGCACTAGATCAGGATACAGGAACAGGAAACACTGGGAGCAGGAAACACTAGGGGACCATTTGCATAGACAAACTATAGGGAACACAACAACGCTCAGGCATAGAACTAGGGGGCTGGACCCCTCTTATAGTCAGGTACTCACGGGTCAAAGTTCGTCCATGAGGTCCGGCAGACGTGAGTGGACGCGAGCGCTGGCGTCTCCTGAGGAGGAGGCTGGGGCCAGAGCTTGCCGACTCGTGGCTGCGGCTGTCAGGGGGAGGTTAGAGCTGACAGCCCACAGCCACGGACATTACACAATCCCCAAACCACCCGATTGAGATGCTCATGAGTTTTGATGCCGAAAAGTGGTTCGATAGGGTGTCTTGGCCATTCCTATATGCAGTGCTGAAACATTGCTCGATTAAAAACACCATCCGATTCATTTAACTTTCACATGCAAAGGCCAAATTGACATTTACAATTAACGGCCTAAATACCCCAGAATTTGACATGTTCCAGGGAACATGTCCCCAATCCCCACTTCTATTCAATCCCCACTTCCCCAATACCCGGTGTCCCCAATCCCCACTTCCCCAATTCCCGCTATCCCCAATCCCCACTTCTATTCAACCTATTTATTGACCCCTTCCTACGATTTTTGGCTTCCTCTCATTCGTTTAAAGGAAATACTTTATGTACAATGGAGTTGAAAGACGCAGCTTTCGGGGACTATATTAAACTATTCATCTCAAACCCTGGACAGACCCTTCCTTTTACGGGATCTGCGGACAGTTGGCCAGCTATCAGGATATTTCCTAAATTTAGATAAAACTGTAGCCGTACTTCTTCGAAGCCAAAGTCAGTCCCTTTGGGCTGCTCAGTTGACCATTTAAATAGCAATGTAAATCTCTAACATATCGAATTATCCAGATCTCCTTCCGCCCGTCCCATCTATAACGTTTCAACATCCTTCTGTACATATTATATCTAGAAGGGACTATGTCCACTTGGAAAAATTTCACGTTGTCTTGCATAGGAAAGGCTAAACTTATTAAAATGGTTGCGTTTCCAAAACTTATTTACATTTTGCAATCCCTTCCGATCTTCTTAAGACCAAAGGGAGAAAAGAGAATACATTTTCTTTACCGCTCGTATATCTGGAATAATAAACACCCTCGGATAGCCCTTCACATCTTACAACAGCCTAAGGGTATGTTAACACGGCCAAATTTCAGACGTATACGAGGCGTATTATGCCTCGTTTTACGTCTGAAAATACGGCTCCAATACGTCGGCAAACATCTGCCCATTCATTTGAATGGGTTTGCCGACGTACTGTGCAGACGACCTGTTATTTACGCGTCGTCGTTTGACAGCTGTCAAACGACGACTCGTAAAAATACAGCCTCGTCAAAAGAAGTGCAGGACACTTCTTTCAGACGTTTTTGGAGCTGTTTTCTCATAGACTCCAATGAAAACAGCTCCAAAAACGGACGTAAAAAACGCCGCGAAAACGGCGCGAAAAACGCCGCGAAAAATGCGAGTTGGTAAAAAAACGTCTGAAAAGCAGGGTCTGTTTTCCCTTGAAAACAGCCCTGGATTTTCAGACGTTTTTGTTGACTACGTGTGAACATACCCTAAGGGTATGTTCACACGCTGAGAGGCAGTTACGTGTGAAAAGACAGACTGTTAACAGCTGCCTCGTTTCACACGTAAAAGCTCCTCCTCGTAATTTACGAGGCGTCTGAGACGCTCGTAAACCTTGAGCCGTGCTTCATTGATTTCAATGAAGAACGGCTCAAATTACGTGGCAAAGAAGTGCCCTGCACTTCTTTGCCGAGGCAGTAAATTTATGGGTCGTCGTTTGACAGCTGTCAAACGACGACTCGTAAATAACAGGTCGTCTGCACAGTACGTCGGCAAACCCATTCAAATGAATGGGCAGATGTTTGCCGACGTATTGTAGCCATATTTTCAGACGTAAAACGAGGCATAATACGCCTCGTATACGTCTGAAATTTGGCCGTGTGAACATACCCTAAGGGTATGTTCACACGGCGGGGGTCCGTAACGGCTGAAATTACGGGGATGTTTCAGCCTGAAAACATCCCCGTAATTTCAGCCGTACCGGCATGTGCAGGCGCTTGAACGCCGCGTCAATTACGGCCGTAATTAGCGCTGCTATTCATTGGAGTCAATGAATAGCGGCTCCAATTACGGCCAAAGAAGTGACAGGTCACTTCTTTGACGCGGGCGTCTAGTTACGCGCCGTCATTTGACAGCGGCGCGTAAATATACGCCTCGTGTGAACAGACAAACGTCTGCCCATTGCTTTCAATGGGCAGATGTTTGTCAGCGCTATTGAGGCGCTATTTTCAGACGTAATTCGGGGCCAAAACGCCCGAATTACGTCCGTAAATAGGCCGTGTGAACATACCCTAATAGTAATCGAGGCAGTAACTTTATAATTATCAAGTTATACAACCTAGTATCCCAATTTAGGATAGTTTTTGACTGGTTTCACGATACCTTCTGCTACACCAATCTGAATGTGGATAGGACTTTTTCACCCTCACTCTCCCTAAAAGCCCTTTTACACCAACCCTATGTCACCCTTCCGATGGGGTTAAAACCCTCTACTCCTCATTACATTGAAAAGTTAGCAAAAATCTAGGCGCCTTCTTAATCTACACCTTAATTATTCATCATATACCTCCTTCATAAACAACCCAGACTTCCGGAATGGCAGGTCCTACTTGAAATTTCCCGATTGGCATAAGGTGGGCATTACTCCCGTAAATAAATGAATTTCCCAAAAACATAAATGTTTTTCTACCCTGTGCGTACTGCACCTTAAATTCCCAAATATTACTATACCGCTTTTTCCTTATCTGCAAGTTCACGGCTACATCCAAACACTTTTGCCTAATTTGACAGATTTGGAATGGAACCAAGTGCTCTGGGGGTGGTTCGCCAAAAATGATGCCCAGAAGGGCCAAATCACAAGGCATTACAAACTGCTTCATAAACCCTGTAGTTATGCCGACTCCAAAGGGTGGAAAATACACATGTTGGAAAAATCAATAAAAAATTTAAGTTGAAAATACACATCCCAAATCCGTCCTACAACACTGTACTACCTGCCTTACATCAAGATTATAAGTTTTTACCACCTACCAGATTCTATGAGATGAGACATTAGTCGTCAGACCTATCTCACACGTCCTGAAGGTTATCAGATCGGCCTCGATTCTTCCCCTAAATGTTTCGAATACTCTACCCCAAATGCCAATTTCTTCCATTGTCTCCGGGCCCGCTTGACAAAGATTTTTGTGTAAAGTATCTTCTTACATGTCATATTACTTATCTAACTTTGTGCCTGCGGAACCGATTTGGGCAATTTTTGGGTACTTGTATCCTGATAAATACAAATGCACTAAAGGTTGTAGAAAATTATTACATATTGTAGCCGCTTCGGCTACCAAATCCATTCTACAGACATGGTTAAAGACCAAATCTCCCTCTTTCCGTATTTTTTGAAAAATTGACTTTCTGTCTAAAGACATATCGAACGCAAATCAGACACATTTGTGTGAATTGGACCGAATGCTTATTGTATTTTTATTTTATTTTTATTGGAAAAGTTGGAAAAACTCAGTAATATCTGTTTAATAAAAAAAAATTTTGGCCCAGTGCTGCTCACAAAGGTTTACATTTTGTTACATTGTATCAGAGCTCTGGATACAAGCAACAATTATTACATTCAGTAACAGCAAGCAGAGTTCTTAAAAATGTTGAGCAATTCAAACATAAAGTAGGTTAGAAAGTTGCAGAACTTTTTATTATACAATGAAAAACCTTATTAAAGGGAGTATGTCATGTGACAGACCAATTTAAAGGGGTTGTATGAGGTTATAAAAAATAAAAAGTTTCCAGAATCAGCGCCACCTTTGACTACTTATGGTATTGCGGATCTGGTATATCGTAATAAATGTGTAAAAATGTCTGAGATCCATGATAAGAAATGCGTGTGTGGAACGATTCATATGTGTGAATGGAAGGTAATCCAATTTGACAATTGTACAGATAAAGCATCTTTGTCAGATGAATCTTTAGATATAGTAGAGCTGAGGTTGCCCGTCGTAGAAGGGCTGGGTTTTTTGTATGTAGCAGAGTTCAGTTTGTCAGATGCATAAAGGTGAATTTGTCAGAAGCAGCAGAGCTACATTTGCAGAATCTAAATCATGTAGAAATCAGATTGTATTATCTGAGGTTTTACGTTAGTCATTTATTAACTATAATATCAATGGCTAATAGAAAATGACATGCACTCGCTGACCGGAAAACCTACGACATCTTACACACAGAGGGATTTCACAAACATGTTGGGGCTGATAACCTGGAATTGCACCATTGAAAAATGCTGCAGAGCTTTTTTATGCTCTCCAGAAACTGTAGTTATGATCACGCAGACTATTCCCATGGTTTAGAAGGCTCAAATACAGGAGCGAATTGCCAGAGGGCCCAGGGAATTAAAGGGGCTACAGTCCCCCAGTTAAAAAGTGCACTATATAGCCTTATAGGGGATGGGGTTTTCTGCTAAAATTATATCTGCCTGCAGTCACCACTAGGGGGAGTTTACTGTGTACGGATTTCTAGTTGCTGTATAAATCTGCACGTAGTCAGCGCCATCTAGTGGTGGCTGGGAAGTCAAAATTTTATCATACAATTCTATAGCTGTTTTAAAGGAAAGCAGAGAATTTAGAGCTCTGTATCAGAAAAATGGAGCTCAGACCCTCATATAGAGATATATGGTGCAGGTACTGGCACCTCACAAAACAGCAACAACATGCAGAAATGTAAAAAAAATAAAAAATTAAACATATACTACTAAAAAAAAAAAACGTTGGCATCCATTTGGTGGAACAGTTTTATTTTTTTTTGGGGGGGCGGGTTTAAAGGGGAAGGGAAGATTTAATGCCTTTTTCTCATCAGACGAGCCCAAACGTATAGAGCATAAATGTATTCCCATATGTTTGGATCCATCTGCCATTTATAATAATACCTTAATGTTTATGTGGTTCGGGGTTTTTTTTTGTTTCGTATAGCAGTCCCATTTTTGGTATATGTCTGCCCTGTAGAAGTCTATGGGTACTGTGAATAGACTGTTATATATCATTAGATAAATTGGTATCTGCCCAATTAGGGCAACATCTCAATCACGGCTCTATGCTCTGGCGGACCAGCAGCATTCACTAAAAATCACCGGATGCCCATTTCCAATAACAGAAAGCTCTGAGCCGTGCCAAAGGGGTCCGAGCTCTCTATAGAGACTTTATATTGTGGAAATCAGTGATGGTCCGAGACTTCACCAATGTCATCCTCTCACAAGTGTCTATCACAGATAATTTTTTACTGCATTTCCCCTTTAAGAATTTGAAGGTTGACATTTTCCTGCTGCCAACTTCACTATATGATAATGTATTAGAAATGATTTTTCCTTGACCCTTTAGTAAATGTTCCAGCCGAAAAGTAAACTGAGATTATGCAATTATAATACTGTAACCTTTCATAGTGGAGATAGGATTATTTTTTGGGAATTCCCCTGCCAACATCTGTTACTACAAGCAATATCATATTATAGATTATTTTTTTCATTCCAATTGACTGTTATAATGTGTCCTTAGTGCTACGTGCATGGGGTCTAGCCGGAAAGACCCTCTATAGATGTCAAAAACAAGACAGTCCCTCTTTTCAGTGGAGAAAAAGTAGTTATAAAATAACATGGGAACCCCGACCCAACGAGTGGGGATCCCAGATGCCAGACCCCAACGATACGGCAAAATGAATTACGTGCCAACTCATGGAGGAGAGCATTACTTTGATTGCCAACTCATAATAATAGGTGACATATTTTTAAAGGGGTTCCCCCCTTTGGACCATGCCTTTTTGTTAGAAGGTTCTCCATATGATATCCTGTAATTTGTGGAGGAACTTTACATGGCCACCACATGGGAAATGCGCTTTCTGTATAATGCATCGACATGCCATGTCTACCATAGAGAGCTCTGGCTAAAGGGGTAGGTAGCCCAAATATTAATTTAGAATCCCCTAAGGGCTAGTTCACACTGAGTATTTTGGCACTGTTTTTTACGCAGAAAACACGTTGGAAACAGCGCCAAAAAACGCCCGTAATCGCCTCCCATTAATTTCAATGGGAGGCGGAGGTGTTTTTTTCCCGCTCACAAGTAAACAATAAAAGAATGAAATAACAAAAATAACAAAAAAATACAAAATAATTTAATATGAAAATATATAATAATGAAATAGAAATACTCATACAATAAAAATTGAGCAAAATCCTACAAAATAATAATCATTCAAAAAATTAAAAAGATACAAAATCATATGAATACTTAGTATAATAGTATTAATCACGAAAAAATAAAAACATAGACCAGAAAATCTAATTAATAATTAAATTTAGTAATTAATATTATCGTTATCAAGAAAATAAAAATAGAATTATTCAATGAGAATAATAAGCACGCAAAAAGTTTAAACTGTAATAAATATATACAATTAAATAAGAATAATAATCACACTAAAGATTAAACATAATGAAAATATAATTAAATAAAATCAATAATCAAACAAAAAAAAATATGATAAAAAATCTAATCACATATAATAGTCATGTGAAAAAATAGAATAAAAAAAAGAATAAAATGAATCATATAAAAAATGTAAAATAAAATCATCATACAAAAAATAAAATATAGATACAAATTCCCAATGTGGATACAATTACAATGGGGGGGGGGGGGGTAAATAAATATGCTACAACCTTTGATGATTACATAATAATTGCCACTATTTATACTGGTTATTAAGGATAATTACGTACAGTATTTTTCTTATTATTTCTGAATAAAAGCAACAAAGACATAAATTGTATATTTGCGTTGTACATCGCAGTCTTATTACAACAAGTCCATAGAATTGTGACGCCGCTATTATAAAATAGTGGATATAAATCGCTGGTTTCTTCCCCTACCTTGCAGATCATCCGACGCTCCCGCGCCGTCATGGAGAATAAAAGACACCTTTCGATTCGTTTGCATTCACTGACAATATGGCTTAAAAACAAACAAAGCGAAATTCTGCAGACCATCCATCCTCTGGAGAGGGAGAGAATGATCTGCTCATTTATACCAAGGGAAGGAGGTAAGGGACTGTGTATAAAGTGACACAATTTTGGATGCTGTGCCAAGGGGAGGGAGAAGTTTTCTCATGCTCGGTTTGTGATGCACAAAAGATGGGAATATTATAAGTCATGATCTTTGAGTTTGTCGATTATTTTCAACCGAAATAAAAAATTTCCCCCAAAAATATTACATTTTTCAAATTCCTTACAGTCTCTTTTGCTAGGAATGCTGGTAGACACCAAAAATGGCTAACAATACACATCCTACAGTGGTATTAAATACTAGAAATCCAATCTGCCCAGTTGTTGTAATATAGGAGTGGAGAATGTATCACTGCCCCATTGGACCCCATTGCAAAACTCGGAATGGCGCCCCACTCCTGCATTGCCCCCATCAGCAGCAAATGGGTTAAATAGGTTGGATTAAAAATAAATAAATCTGTATTCTTTCAAAAAACAGCGCCATTCTTGTCCAAGGGTTGTCTGGCATTATAGCTTTGCTCCATTACAGCAAATGAGGCTGAGCTGCAATACCAGACACAACCCAAGGACAAGAGTGGCGCTGTTTCTGGACAAAAAATATATTCTTTCTTCTAAGGGCCTAAAAAGATAAAAGCCCCACACCTGCCCTGCCTGGAAACGCTCCCAAAGTGTACGAAAGGCCCCTTTAAATGTAAATTTGCATTAGCTCCGCCTCTTTTGTGGTTCAGCTCGTGGGAGAGTCTCACGAAAAACTGGACAGTTGATAAGCATGGTATTACATTTTCCATTTTTTCAACTGCCCCTTCCATAATTTACAGTTTCTAAGTTGGGAAGGGCCCACTTGGCTGCTAGACCTCCTGTCCTTATAGTTGCCCCCCCCCCCCCCATGCCATTCAGGAGTCTAGAAAAGCTGGGTAACAATCCATGTAGGAGCTGTATTGGCAGCTTACTGTTATAGTTATACAGAAATATGGCATCACTCCACTCATTTATTACCACGTAACATTCAACAAGGTGGGGAAGCTTGTTTTAAACCCCTGTAGGAGCCGTAACGTCGGCCATATTGGTTGGTACCCAGCTTTTCCCGAAACAGATGTCTCTAATAAATGGCTGAATAGTTTTTAACTGGACAGTTGCACAGCGCATAAGTCGTGGCAGTTGCATCAATCACACATGTCAATTGACTTCTCTGGGAAGAAAATATAAAGGGCACACAGTTTGCTAGGAGCTAAATATATCAGCAGCGCAGATCTCTCTTCCTGTTTCCTGCCTGGAGTCAAGACTGTTTACTACACAGAGGATTGTCTAGACTGGATACAATCATAGGAAACTCTCAGTATATAATAACACAGTATGCAGTAATCTCCTGCGCTCCCCCTAGTGGTGGCTGCAGGTAACCAGAATTTTACCATTTAAAGGCTATGTACATCTTCAAAATAATTATTTATTTAGTTTTATAACTATGTGTATTAGTGTGTTGGGTGCAACTTTGTAATTACATTTTATTAAAAATGATGTTTACATTTTGAGATACAGCTGCTTTGTATCCTGTATACAGAGCTGCAGTATCTAGAGCTGAATCCTGTATCTGTCAGGTCAGCGGAACTGACGGGTTCAGTGTCAGCGGGCCGTGCGGGTCTCTGACACTCAGAATTCACCTGTTATCCATCACACATCTAAGTTCATAACACACAGAGACACAAAGGACCCACTGACACTGAAGCCGTCAGTCCCACTGATGTGACGGATTCAGGTCTCAGCACAAGATACAACTGCTCTCTATGCAGGGTACAAAGCAGCTGTATCTAAAAAAGTTAAAATCGTTTTTAACAAAAAAATAAAATAATAACTTTGGAAGGTGTACTTAGCCTATAACTCTCTGTCTATGCAGGGGATTTGGAGCTCTGTATCAGAAATGTAGCACTCCAACCACTATAAAGATATATTAAGAAATTAATTCAGATTGATGATGGACTGCCGCACCGCACAAACTATTCCTCACTGTGATCGTGCAGTGAGGAGAAACGGGGAGCTTGAGACCCTGCTGTAGGGTTCCCAGTGGTGGGATCCTACCAATCACACTTTTATCACCTAACCTATGGATAGGTTAAAAATGACTATTGTGGCACAATCTTTTTAAAATTAGCTATTTATTTGTAATGTAAGTCATGTTGGAGCTGAAGAATTAAAATTTGGCCTATTACCGCTTCCCGCATTATCATGTACGTGATGGTGATCATGCGGGAAACTGAAGCGGTGCCAGCGCGATCACCCGCTGGAGGACGGCTGGGATTGACAGCTGTCCTCCAGTACTAACAGACGGGACTTAATGTTTAACCAGAAAAAAATGTCGTGCTGCGGCAATAGATACGGCAGGGGGCAAGTTGTGCGAGAAGCCCATGGGAGACTTCATCCACCACTGGTAACAGGGATTATCCTGTAGTATTGTCATGGGGACCTCAGGTCATTGACTTACTGCTCATCCATCAGCAGAATGGGAACTGCTGATATTCTGAAATGGCCGGCAGTCCTGCAAGTTCTTATTGCAGTAATGATATTATATTGGGTTTTTACTATGAAACTGTCCAATATAAATGCAGCTGCCCCTCAAACAAGGATAGATCCCATCTGTGTTACCATAATCCATTCACATTGACTTACCTGTTACCGGAATAGGAAAAGACAACAGCAGGGAAAATCGCTGCAGTCCATCGGCAACTGGGTCGTGTTTTGCACAAGTTCTTCTGACCCACTTTCCTGATTCTGCCCTTCCGTATGCCTTGAGTGCTCAAGACAAAATTATCTGGAAAGAGTAGACACAGCAGATACCTGTAAGACTAGGTGGACAATACAGATGAGAACCAGCAGAACCAGTATTCAGGTGTCAAAGCAAAATAAAGATTTGCAGACAAAAATCCTAGCATTTCCTGTCATGTTTTAAAAGGTCATAATCTGTTCTTTCCTACATTTAGTGCATGTAAACACAAGTGTGTCAAAATGATCACCCACTTCTTATGAGATTTCACTGTTAATATAAGCAGCAATACTCAATGCCAGGCAGCAGCTGCAAAGCAAATAAAAAATGTAATTGCAGGTAAGGGAAATATGAAAACAATTGGATTTTAAAGTGTTATTACGACCATATAAATGACTCTTTGAGCCTGATGTGGATGCAAAACCAGGACCCAGCCACTAACAATTGTGTACGATGCCATGTAGATATATATATATATATATATATATATATATATATATATATATATATATATATATATAGCAGAAGAAAATTTGCAGCACTCCAACATGAAAAAAATGGTGGTTTATTCAATCCAAACTAACAGCAACGTTTCAATCCTACAATAGGATCTTTATCAGGCTTGATAAAGATCCTATTGTAGGATTGAAACGTTGCTGTTAGTTTGGATTGAATAAACCACCATTTTTTTCATGTTGGAGTGCTGCAAATTTTCTTCTGCTATATATCATTATACGTCCTAGGATCGGGACGTTTTGCTGGGCACCTGGTCGATTATTCATTAGTGAGTGCTGCTGTCTTCTTGTGTGCTATATATATATATATATATTTGTATAGTAAGATAGCTCTGTCAGTTATTACATCAAGGAACACTATACCATCTCTGCCTTGTCTCTGTATTACTATATACTGCTGTTTCCTATAGCCAGCCAATGGATGTAGAGTACTGTTTTAGGCACCAAAGGGGCACAGGAAGGATACATAGGGCTAAAAGGCAGGTCTCTTACAAGTTGGAAAAATTAGGCTTGTGTTAATACTGTATATGTGTGTCTGACCGATCAGCTGTAATCTGCGGGGGAACCTGACAGCAAGTGTTCAATTTCTCTGCAGCGCCACCACAGGGGAAATTAAGTATTAGGGTATGTTCACACACTTGACCTGCCTAGGTAGAGTCGTGTGTTAACCTTAAACCATACTATCCCCCACCCCCATTTAGTAACGACACATGACACCGAGGTTGGATGTGAAATGGCCACAGCAGCCGTTTATTAATTTCACAGTTTTATAAAAACAATTTAAATCCGAAACATTCGGATAACTAGTTAGGAATCCACCAGAGAATTCCTCCTAATAATTCACATGACCCAACATGGGTCAGAATCATAAATAACAATTAAACGTTAACATTAACCCGAGCAGAGGAAGTCCTTGAAGCCCCTTCAGATGTTCCTTTCAAGAACACACCGAATTAGCCATCTGCAAACCACTAATTACCTCCAGCCGTAAACCAGCTCGGAAGCACCGTTCACCTCTGCAGATGGCTCCAACCACTAGAAGTCCACTTCAAGGGGATAACACCCGTTGAAGCCCTCAAGTGATATACCGACCACTAGAAGTCCACTTCAAAGGGATAACACCCGATGAAGCCTTCAAGTGACATACCTTCTACCAGAAGACCACTTCAAAGGGATAACACCCGATGAAGTCTTCAACCATGTACCTTTTTTGGGGGACGCATACCCCCGATGCGACCCCCCCACCATTTTGTACTGACTGGCCTCAAGGACTCCCCCCGCCAGCTGCCATGACAACAGAACCTACTCCGGAAAAAAGAAAAACATGTTAAATAAACACACAAAATAAAACACAACGCTCATATACGGACGTACAGAAGACCTAAGGAGTAACAAAACAAGGGTGGGAGGGTGGGAGCTTTGCTTCTTGTGTATTACTCCTCCCGCTGCTTCCGGCTCAATGCCGAGAAACAGCGGGAAGCGCAGTAACGGCCCCCCCGTCCCCCCTAGCTCCTCCCCGTCCCTCCTTCAGCTCCTTCACCTTTCCCTCACCTCTTAACATTAACCCTTTCCCTACCAGGACGGTCATGTCGGCTTCCCTCAAGCCTGCAGCTGCGTCCAGCCTCTTCTTGACCTGCCTAGGTAGAGTCGTGTGTTAACCTTAAACCATACTATCCCCCACCCCCATTTAGTAACGACACATGACACCGAGGTTGGATGTGAAATGGCCACAGCAGCCGTTTATTAATTTCACAGTTTTATAAAAACAATTTAAATCCGAAACATTCGGATAACTAGTTAGGAATCCACCAGAGAATTCCTCCTAATAATTCACATGACCCAACATGGGTCAGAATCATAAATAACAATTAAACGTTAACATTAACCCGAGCAGAGGAAGTCCTTGAAGCCCCTTCAGATGTTCCTTTCAAGAACACACCGAATTAGCCATCTGCAAACCACTAATTACCTCCAGCCGTAAACCAGCTCGGAAGCACCGTTCACCTCTGCAGATGGCTCCAACCACTAGAAGTCCACTTCAAGGGGATAACACCCGTTGAAGCCCTCAAGTGATATACCGACCACTAGAAGTCCACTTCAAAGGGATAACACCCGATGAAGCCTTCAAGTGACATACCTTCTACCAGAAGACCACTTCAAAGGGATAACACCCGATGAAGTCTTCAACCATGTACCTTTTTTGGGGGACGCATACCCCCGATGCGACCCCCCCACCATTTTGTACTGACTGGCCTCAAGGACTCCCCCCGCCACCGCGAAACAGGCCTTGACCACCTTAAGCCTGTGAGTTCCTCCACACCACCACCGCCCTTTCTATGCCTTCTGCTATAGCCAAGCTCCAAATATCAATGCCAACCTCGGTCAGATGAACCCCGTCACTCCTCCAGAAATTCCCCAATCCTGACTCCAAATCCCTATGCCTCACGCAAATGCCCCCGTTCTTTGCCACAAAACGGGACACCGCCCGGTTAACTTTTATCCGAGCCTTATTGACTCTCTCCACCGATCTAGCTAACCGCCAATGCTTCCTTGGGACTATGTCCGACCACACTACCACCAACTTGGGATAAGATACCCACAAACACAACAAATCATGTTTGATATCCCGCACCAACTCACGAAAAGGGCGGACTCCTAAGTCATTCCCACCCACGTGCAACACTAAAACCTCCGGAACCCTATCAAGCCGCACATATGTCTGGAATTCCGCCAACACCCTGTTCCACGACATACCTCTAAACCCCAGCCAATGCACAACCGCATCCTGTCGCGGAATGCGCAACTGGCGACCATCCGGGCGGACGTCCGCCCTCAAAGCCCCCCAGTGCACGTACGAATGACCCATCAACCACACCAGACAAGGAGGCGAATCTGAAACGGAAAACACAGTTAGGCACCACCATATAACATTTGCAAGCATAAACAACAAAATTACAACATATGGGGGCGGACATAGGACTTAAACCTTTTTGACTCCCAACGACCAATACGCCTCACCCCCTCATCATCCAACCCCCAGCGCCCTGCTTCCGTTGCTGCGCCAATCCGGAAGGAATGAGATGAATATGAGCCTGCCGCAACCCCAACCGCCGTCAAACATTTTTTAAAAACAGCTCCAAACTGAAACCTGGACAAGAACGACCCGTCCACATGACGTAACAAAGGCAAATCTGGAGACCCCCTGTTTTTTGTAAAACCCCGCATGCACTCTACTGGGCACATGACCGACCCCGGGAGAGCGAACAAAACTATCAGTTTTCCCTTCCCTAATTGGTCAGTTTTTGATCTACGCAACCATACCTCCAACCGATCTGCAAAAAGGCTCACCTCCCCAGATCTCAGCCCCCCTGCCTGTTTAGTACTTGGCGACACCAACTCACCTATTCTAAATGCTCCGAAGAACGCCAACGAGAAAGCCAACCGAAACAAATCCATTTCATCTGAAGAACGACATACCGATGCCAATGAACCGCCCAACAAGCCCAGCAAAGCAAACGACACCGGCCTTCTACTATCCGCCTCCACCCTACCTCTGCGCAACCCCTTCAAAGCCTGCGATACCAGAAATTCCTTCGATACATCCCGCAAGCCCCGCAACTTAAGCCCAAACGCCACCGCGGATATAAACCGGTTCACCTTCGCTACTGAAAACCCCCCCTCCCAGGCATCCCCTAACCAATACAAAAGTGCCACCAACCTGTCTCTATCCGTATTAACATCACCCAACTCTCTTACCCACTCCTCCCACTGCCTCCAACAAGCAGCATAAGCCCTCCACGTCGTGCGCGCCAAAGACCTTTGTAACAGCTGCTCTACGGGACCGATACCAGATCCCATAGATGATCCGGACACGCCAAACCGAGACGTTCCGCTCCCGGGGCCAATTGCCGAAACCGGTCCCACTGCGAGCGAGAAAGAGCATCAGCAACACAATTCCGTACACCCGGGACATGCACCGCCACCACCCACGCGTTCAGCGACAAACACACCAACACTAAATGTCGCAACAATTGAACTACCGGAGGAGAGGACGCCGTGATGTTATTAATGGCAAGCACCACCCCCATGTTGTCGCAGTAAAAACGGACCTTCTTATCCCTGAGCCTGTCCCCCCAAATGGTAGCCGCCACCACGATGGGAAACAGCTCGAGCAGGGCCAGATTCCGCGTCAATCCACTGGACACCCAGCTAGCCGGCCATTGACCTGCGCACCACGGACCTCCCCCGTAAGCTCCAAAGCCACCCGCCCCAGCCGCATCCGTGAAAATATTCAGATCACTCGTATCCTGCGCTGGGGCCATCCATAGCGAGCGACCATTGTACTGGCCCAAGAAGTCATCCCAAACCTGAAGATCAGCTCGGTGCTCCTCCTTGAGCCTCACAAAATGATGCGGCGCCCGCACTCCCGCCGTTGCCGCCGCCAACCTTCTACCAAACACCCTCCCCATCGGCATAATCCGGCAGGCGAAATTCAACTTCCCCAGCAGCGACTGAAGCTCCCTCAGCGACATTTTCTTCCTTCTACAAGCCCGTCGCACCTCCAGCCTCAAAGCACCCAGCTTATCCGCCGGGAGCCGACACTCCATTGCCACCGAGTCAATTTCGATTCCCAAGAAACAAATCGTCGCTACCGGGCCCTCCGTTTTTTCCGGCGCCAAAGGGATCCCAAAATCCCTCGCCACCTTCTGCAGGGCATGAAGCAAGTTACCGCAAACCGGCGAACCCCCCGGGCCAACGCACAAAAAATCATCTAAGTAATGGATCAACGAATCGACCCCGGATACTCCCCTCGTTACCCACTCCACGAAGCTACTAAACGCCTCAAAGTATGCACAAGAAAGAGAACACCCCATCGGAAGGCACCGATCCACGTAAAAGGCCCCATTCCAAAAACAACCCAACAGCCGTTGGCTTTCTGGATGCACCGGCAACAACCTGAACGCCGCCTCGATGTCGGTTTTTGCTAGCAGCGCCCCCGGACCCGCAGCCCGCACTAACCCCACCGCCTTATCGAATGAGGTATAAACTACGGAACACAACTCGTGATCAATCCCGTCATTTACCGACGAACCTTTGGGATACGATAAATGTTGAATCAAACGAAACTTTCCGGGCTCGCGTTTAGGGACAATACCCAAAGGGGACACAACTAAATCTTTCACCGGCGACTCCACAAATGGCCCCGACATGCGCCCCAACGAAACTTCTTTTAACAACTTTTCCGACACGACTTCCGCATGCAAGTAAGCCGATTTTAAATTTCTCCGCGTAACCGGAACCTCATAAGGAGGCGGAGGAATAACAAAACCAACACTAAACCCTTCATAAAGCAACTTAGCTGCCGCCCTATCCGGATACTCATTTAGATAAGGGGCCATCCTTTCCACCCTCACCGGCGACACCCCCTTGACCAGCCCCGTGCTGGTTCCCGGACCTCTTTTTCCGCAGACATTTTGCCGCCCCGTGTGATGCCCCATTACACTCGGAGCACACGTGCTTGAACTTGCACGTGGCCCCGAACTTGCACTGGCCTTCATTGAATTGCCAGCAAAACCCCGCCTTTCCCCCGCCGCTTGGTCCACTCTGACTAGTCTGGCCTCCCTGGCCACCGCTCCCGGGAAAGGGCTGCCTAACCGGAGCCGTAACCCGTAACCAGAGAGCAATATCCTTCTGGTCCCACCGAATCGCCGGCCGAACCGCCTTCCGCTGACGGAATTGCTCATCATATCGCAGCCACGCCTGACCCCCAT
This sequence comes from Rhinoderma darwinii, assembly GCF_050947455.1. Lineage (NCBI taxonomy): Eukaryota > Metazoa > Chordata > Amphibia > Anura > Rhinodermatidae > Rhinoderma > Rhinoderma darwinii. The sequence continues at coordinate 466,224,446 of NC_134688.1, read as the reverse complement.
ACGCCCTATGAGCCTCCCCAATAGCATCAAAATAACAAAATAACGCCGAACAATTTTCCGGCGCCTTTTCCCCTATCACACTAGCCAATATGGCGAACGCCTGCGACCAATTAACGAACGTCTGCGGGATAAGCCTATACCGCCGCCGTTCCTCCTCGTCCTTTTTACTCTCATCCCGCTTGCTCTTATCCAAATTGAATTTAGCCAGCGGCAAGAGAGAAAAAATTTCAACATATTCATCTTTCCAGATCCGATCACGCACCTCCTGCTTTAAATGCGCCCCCAACGGACCCTCAAAACAAACATACACCTCCCCCCGAGCACGATCGTCCATGCGCACTCGATCGCCGTCCTTCTGTGCCTCAGTCTGCACCGACACCGCGACCGCCTCTCTAACCGCCACCACAGGACGCGCCTGCAACGATCCCACTTCCCTGGGGCCTTCCCAAACTACCGCAGGGGACACTTCCGTTACTACCGGCGCCGCGGCCCTATCCAGGCGCCCCACCAGCTCCCGTAAGCAACCCACTAAATCTGCCAAACCCGCTCCGTCGCGTCCGCCCGCGCCACTACCGGCCCCCGATGCTATGCTAGCAGCCCCCCCGCCGACACCCGACATAAAAATCGCTGGATAAGACAATAATGGAGTTATACACTCACCGGGCTGCACAGGCGCTGTGTTCCCGTCAGCCGGACCATCCTGACCTCGACGATAGACGTCCAGTTCACCTTCCTCCAGTTCTTCTCTCGCCGACGACTGTCCCTCCCAACGACCTCTTCGGAAAGGGGATGAGGACGCGCTGACCGATGGGCCGGCAACCTGCCGCCCGACCGCCGGGACCCAGACTTCCGACTGGACCTGTTGCCTCGACGTCGCTGCAGATCTAGTCGTCCGTCTAGACGATCCTGACGAAGCCTGCCCCCTGGCCGGAACATCACCATGCGGGGCGGCCGTACCTTGCTCTCGACATCTTCCATCTGATGGGGGAGGGGTGACAGGGAGCCCGGCCTGCGACTCCCTGCTTACCGCCGGACCCCGTCGCGGCCTGGGATTCCTGCCAGGACGCAGGGCCTGGGAAGGGGCGGTCCTCCCAGCTGCCTGGCCTGCAGCGTCCGGGATCGGGCTCCCTCTGCGACGCCGTGTCCGCGGGACTACCTCCGGACTCAGGCGCTCTGGAGGTCGGGACCGCCGAGAGGGACGGGTCGACACAGCCTGCATCGCCGTCACCCCTGCTACCGCTCTCTGCCTGCCCAGCGCAGGAGCGGTTGTTGCCGACTCCCCCCCCGCCGCCATAGCCATGCTCGTAGGGGGGCCGGGGGAGGGGAGCCTGTCCCTTACAACAGACCCCGAACGCCGTGCCCGACGTGGCGAAACGGCGTCCGGGATCCGCGTTAATGCAGCCACGGTCTCCTCCAGCCATCCGGGACCGTGGTGCACAGCAGCGGCACGCAGCCGCTCTAAAATCAGGGCCTCTGCCATACTAAAAAGCCGGGCAACGGGGAGCTTTGCTTCTTGTGTATTACTCCTCCCGCTGCTTCCGGCTCAATGCCGAGAAACAGCGGGAAGCGCAGTAACGGCCCCCCCGTCCCCCCTAGCTCCTCCCCGTCCCTCCTTCAGCTCCTTCACCTTTCCCTCACCTCTTAACATTAACCCTTTCCCTACCAGGACGGTCATGTCGGCTTCCCTCAAGCCTGCAGCTGCGTCCAGCCTCTTCTAGAGGGAGACAAGGGACTGCAAAATGGAAAATAGGCATCCACCAACTTTACAGACAACTTCTCCTTGCTCCTACAACCTCCATCCTTGCACAGTTTGTTATTCTTCTAGGTAACATAGTAACAAATCCAAATTGCTGCTCTCTTTGTAGGCAAGCAAGGCTTTGTTGCAACTGCAATTCTTACTTCTTCTTGAAATGTAGGGACGACAGTACATTCCATCACATCCATCTAGTGTACACAGGTAGGTCCATTGTGGCGGGCAGGCGAGCGGGCGGGCTGCTTTATTGGCTGTTTGCTGTTCCCCTACTCCACTCCACTATTTGACTGTTGTGCTGCATCAATCAATCAATCAATCAATCAATCAATCAATCAATCAATCAATCAATCAATCAATCAATCAGTGGCTGGCTCAGGTGCAGCTCTTTAACTTACCTAAAAGGGAGGGCGGAGAGAAGACAAGGAAGGTGAATGAGGTGTTCCAATGTGAAATGCCGGAAACACAGAAACACAGACGACACACAACAAGAGGTGGCAATCTATTCATTAATTGCATTTAATCAATGAGCTCATTATCACTCATGCATTGTCCAACAGGTGTTGAAATAATGGGATTAAAAGGGGAGATCCCTTCAGAAAGACAGAAACAATAGTAAAGACAAAAAACACTTTTGGAATCTGCTTTTAGTCAACACATAAGGAAAGGGTGCACCGGTCCTGGAAATACTGCAATACCAGGTCAATGCGTGGAGTGGACAGAGCAAGCTCTATTTCCATCTCCCTGTTCTAAAAATCCATTTAATATATGGTCCCCAGATAGGGGACGTATCAGATATTAAACTGATAAGAACAGATACTACACTTGATCTTAGCCAAAAGGCCGAGAAGCGATAACCCGAACGGGCCGCGCGTTGCCCGAGCCTGCCCGATACTGCTGTTCAGCCCTTGCAGCGATTCAGCCTACTTCTAGGCAATTCCATGGGGCCCTGCAGGCTCACACACTCACAGCTACACGGGAGGTGAATAAAGGCCGGAGAGGAAGCCAGACAGGATTTGCTTCTTTTGCTTGCACCACAATGCAGTGCTGAAAGAGGAGGAATCTACATAAAAACGCCTTCCTGGCAACGCCCAAATGCCCTGCTGCCATGCAGATAAACACTGGCAGCGGCAGCAAGTGCATGCCCACAGCCACCCCTTGTTCCTTCACACCTTGTATCAGCTGTAATCCAGTCCAGTCCAGTGCTGCCTGCTGAGCAGCACTGACCAACACTGCCTGGGCCCAGGCTTTTATCTCTGAGGCCCCATTATGATGTCAGAAAGCTGGCTCTGGAATCCTGAGGGCTCCACTATGACACGTGCAAAGTTCCGTCTGAACTTTATATAAGACGGTGAGGCTCAGTCAGTCACTCAGTGTTGCCTGAGAGGGCAACACTGCAACAGCCGGCCGCCAGGCTGTCTTTTTTTTGCACAGCTAGTTGCCTCCAGGAGGCCACAAGAGGGAGACAAGGGACTGCAAAATGGAAAATAGGCATCCACCAACTTTACAGACAACTTCTCCTTGCTCCTACAACCTCCATCCTTGCACAGTTTGTTATTCTTCTAGGTAACATAGTAACAAATCCAAATTGCTGCTCTCTTTGTAGGCAAGCAAGGCTTTGTTGCAACTGCAATTCTTACTTCTTCTTGAAATGTAGGGACGACAGTACATTCCATCACATCCATCTAGTGTACACAGGTAGGTCCATTGTGGCGGGCAGGCGAGCGGGCGGTCTGCTTTATTGGCTGTTTGCTGTTCCCCTACTCCACTCCACTATTTGACTGTTGTGCTGCATCAATCAATCAATCAATCAATCAATCAATCAATCAATCAATCAATCAATCAGTGGCTGGCTCAGGTGCAGCTCTTTAACTTACCTAAAAGGGAGGGCGGAGAGAAGACAAGGAAGGTGAATGAGGTGTTCCAATGTGAAATGCCGGAAACACAGAAACACAGACGACACACAACAAGAGGTGGCAATCTATTCATTAATTGCATTTAATCAATGAGCTCATTATCACTCATGCATTGTCCAACAGGTGTTGAAATAATGGGATTAAAAGGGGAGATCCCTTCAGAAAGACAGAAACAATAGTAAAGACAAAAAACACTTTTGGAATCTGCTTTTAGTCAACACATAAGGAAAGGGTGCACCGGTCCTGGAAATACTGCAATACCAGGTCAATGCGTGGAGTGGACAGAGCAAGCTCTATTTCCATCTCCCTGTTCTAAAAATCCATTTAATATATGGTCCCCAGATAGGGGACGTATCAGATATTAAACTGATAAGAACAGATACTACACTTGATCTTAGCCAAAAGGCCGAGAAGCGATAACCCGAACGGGCCGCGCGTTGCCCGAGCCTGCCCGATACTGCTGTTCAGCCCTTGCAGCGATTCAGCCTACTTCTAGGCAATTCCATGGGGCCCTGCAGGCTCACACACTCACAGCTACACGGGAGGTGAATAAAGGCCGGAGAGGAAGCCAGACAGGATTTGCTTCTTTTGCTTGCACCACAATGCAGTGCTGAAAGAGGAGGAATCTACATAAAAACGCCTTCCTGGCAACGCCCAAATGCCCTGCTGCCATGCAGATAAACACTGGCAGCGGCAGCAAGTGCATGCCCACAGCCACCCCTTGTTCCTTCACACCTTGTATCAGCTGTAATCCAGTCCAGTCCAGTGCTGCCTGCTGAGCAGCACTGACCAACACTGCCTGGGCCCAGGCTTTTATCTCTGAGGCCCCATTATGATGTCAGAAAGCTGGCTCTGGAATCCTGAGGGCTCCACTATGACACGTGCAAAGTTCCGTCTGAACTTTATATAAGACGGTGAGGCTCAGTCAGTCACTCAGTGTTGCCTGAGAGGGCAACACTGCAACAGCCGGCCGCCAGGCTGTCTTTTTTTTTGCACAGCTAGTTGCCTCCAGGAGGCCACAAGAGGGAGACAAGGGACTGCAAAATGGAAAATAGGCATCCACCAACTTTACAGACAACTTCTCCTTGCTCCTACAACCTCCATCCTTGCACAGTTTGTTATTCTTCTAGGTAACATAGTAACAAATCCAAATTGCTGCTCTCTTTGTAGGCAAGCAAGGCTTTGTTGCAACTGCAATTCTTACTTCTTCTTGAAATGTAGGGACGACAGTACATTCCATCACATCCATCTAGTGTACACAGGTAGGTCCATTGTGGCGGGCAGGCGAGCGGGCGGGCTGCTTTATTGGCTGTTTGCTGTTCCCCTACTCCACTCCACTATTTGACTGTTGTGCTGCATCAATCAATCAATCAATCAATCAATCAATCAATCAATCAATCAATCAATCAGTGGCTGGCTCAGGTGCAGCTCTTTAACTTACCTAAAAGGGAGGGCGGAGAGAAGACAAGGAAGGTGAATGAGGTGTTCCAATGTGAAATGCCGGAAACACAGAAACACAGACGACACACAACAAGAGGTGGCAATCTATTCATTAATTGCATTTAATCAATGAGCTCATTATCACTCATGCATTGTCCAACAGGTGTTGAAATAATGGGATTAAAAGGGGAGATCCCTTCAGAAAGACAGAAACAATAGCAAAGACAAAAAACACTTTTGGAATCTGCTTTTAGTCAACACATAAGGAAAGGGTGCACCGGTCCTGGAAATACTGCAATACCAGGTCAATGCGTGGAGTGGACAGAGCAAGCTCTATTTCCATCTCCCTGTTCTAAAAATCCATTTAATATATGGTCCCCAGATAGGGGACGTATCAGATATTAAACTGATAAGAACAGATACTACACTTGATCTTAGCCAAAAGGCCGAGAAGCGATAACCCGAACGGGCCGCGCGTTGCCCGAGCCTGCCCGATACTGCTGTTCAGCCCTTGCAGCGATTCAGCCTACTTCTAGGCAATTCCATGGGGCCCTGCAGGCTCACACACTCACAGCTACACGGGAGGTGAATAAAGGCCGGAGAGGAAGCCAGACAGGATTTGCTTCTTTTGCTTGCACCACAATGCAGTGCTGAAAGAGGAGGAATCTACATAAAAACGCCTTCCTGGCAACGCCCAAATGCCCTGCTGCCATGCAGATAAACACTGGCAGCGGCAGCAAGTGCATGCCCACAGCCACCCCTTGTTCCTTCACACCTTGTATCAGCTGTAATCCAGTCCAGTCCAGTGCTGCCTGCTGAGCAGCACTGACCAACACTGCCTGGGCCCAGGCTTTTATCTCTGAGGCCCCATTATGATGTCAGAAAGCTGGCTCTGGAATCCTGAGGGCTCCACTATGACACGTGCAAAGTTCCGTCTGAACTTTATATAAGACGGTGAGGCTCAGTCAGTCACTCAGTGTTGCCTGAGAGGGCAACACTGCAACAGCCGGCCGCCAGGCTGTCTTTTTTTTTGCACAGCTAGTTGCCTCCAGGAGGCCACAAGAGGGAGACAAGGGACTGCAAAATGGAAAATAGGCATCCACCAACTTTACAGACAACTTCTCCTTGCTCCTACAACCTCCATCCTTGCACAGTTTGTTATTCTTCTAGGTAACATAGTAACAAATCCAAATTGCTGCTCTCTTTGTAGGCAAGCAAGGCTTTGTTGCAACTGCAATTCTTACTTCTTCTTGAAATGTAGGGACGACAGTACATTCCATCACATCCATCTAGTGTACACAGGTAGGTCCATTGTGGCGGGCAGGCGAGCGGGCGGGCTGCTTTATTGGCTGTTTGCTGTTCCCCTACTCCACTCCACTATTTGACTGTTGTGCTGCATCAATCAATCAATCAATCAATCAATCAATCAATCAATCAATCAATCAATCAGTGGCTGGCTCAGGTGCAGCTCTTTAACTTACCTAAAAGGGAGGGCGGAGAGAAGACAAGGAAGGTGAATGAGGTGTTCCAATGTGAAATGCCGGAAACACAGAAACACAGACGACACACAACAAGAGGTGGCAATCTATTCATTAATTGCATTTAATCAATGAGCTCATTATCACTCATGCATTGTCCAACAGGTGTTGAAATAATGGGATTAAAAGGGGAGATCCCTTCAGAAAGACAGAAACAATAGCAAAGACAAAAAACACTTTTGGAATCTGCTTTTAGTCAACACATAAGGAAAGGGTGCACCGGTCCTGGAAATACTGCAATACCAGGTCAATGCGTGGAGTGGACAGAGCAAGCTCTATTTCCATCTCCCTGTTCTAAAAATCCATTTAATATATGGTCCCCAGATAGGGGACGTATCAGATATTAAACTGATAAGAACAGATACTACACTTGATCTTAGCCAAAAGGCCGAGAAGCGATAACCCGAACGGGCCGCGCGTTGCCCGAGCCTGCCCGATACTGCTGTTCAGCCCTTGCAGCGATTCAGCCTACTTCTAGGCAATTCCATGGGGCCCTGCAGGCTCACACACTCACAGCTACACGGGAGGTGAATAAAGGCCGGAGAGGAAGCCAGACAGGATTTGCTTCTTTTGCTTGCACCACAATGCAGTGCTGAAAGAGGAGGAATCTACATAAAAACGCCTTCCTGGCAACGCCCAAATGCCCTGCTGCCATGCAGATAAACACTGGCAGCGGCAGCAAGTGCATGCCCACAGCCACCCCTTGTTCCTTCACACCTTGTATCAGCTGTAATCCAGTCCAGTCCAGTGCTGCCTGCTGAGCAGCACTGACCAACACTGCCTGGGCCCAGGCTTTTATCTCTGAGGCCCCATTATGATGTCAGAAAGCTGGCTCTGGAATCCTGAGGGCTCCACTATGACACGTGCAAAGTTCCGTCTGAACTTTATATAAGACGGTGAGGCTCAGTCAGTCACTCAGTGTTGCCTGAGAGGGCAACACTGCAACAGCCGGCCGCCAGGCTGTCTTTTTTTTGCACAGCTAGTTGCCTCCAGGAGGCCACAAGAGGGAGACAAGGGACTGCAAAATGGAAAATAGGCATCCACCAACTTTACAGACAACTTCTCCTTGCTCCTACAACCTCCATCCTTGCACAGTTTGTTATTCTTCTAGGTAACATAGTAACAAATCCAAATTGCTGCTCTCTTTGTAGGCAAGCAAGGCTTTGTTGCAACTGCAATTCTTACTTCTTCTTGAAATGTAGGGACGACAGTACATTCCATCACATCCATCTAGTGTACACAGGTAGGTCCATTGTGGCGGGCAGGCGAGCGGGCGGGCTGCTTTATTGGCTGTTTGCTGTTCCCCTACTCCACTCCACTATTTGACTGTTGTGCTGCATCAATCAATCAATCAATCAATCAATCAATCAATCAATCAATCAATCAATCAATCAATCAATCAGTGGCTGGCTCAGGTGCAGCTCTTTAACTTACCTAAAAGGGAGGGCGGAGAGAAGACAAGGAAGGTGAATGAGGTGTTCCAATGTGAAATGCCGGAAACACAGAAACACAGACGACACACAACAAGAGGTGGCAATCTATTCATTAATTGCATTTAATCAATGAGCTCATTATCACTCATGCATTGTCCAACAGGTGTTGACATAATGGGATTAAAAGGGGAGATCCCTTCAGAAAGACAGAAACAATAGCAAAGACAAAAAACACTTTTGGAATCTGCTTTTAGTCAACACATAAGGAAAGGGTGCACCGGTCCTGGAAATACTGCAATACCAGGTCAATGCGTGGAGTGGACAGAGCAAGCTCTATTTCCATCTCCCTGTTCTAAAAATCCATTTAATATATGGTCCCCAGATAGGGGACGTATCAGATATTAAACTGATAAGAACAGATACTACACTTGATCTTAGCCAAAAGGCCGAGAAGCGATAACCCGAACGGGCCGCGCGTTGCCCGAGCCTGCCCGATACTGCTGTTCAGCCCTTGCAGCGATTCAGCCTACTTCTAGGCAATTCCATGGGGCCCTGCAGGCTCACACACTCACAGCTACACGGGAGGTGAATAAAGGCCGGAGAGGAAGCCAGACAGGATTTGCTTCTTTTGCTTGCACCACAATGCAGTGCTGAAAGAGGAGGAATCTACATAAAAACGCCTTCCTGGCAACGCCCAAATGCCCTGCTGCCATGCAGATAAACACTGGCAGCGGCAGCAAGTGCATGCCCACAGCCACCCCTTGTTCCTTCACACCTTGTATCAGCTGTAATCCAGTCCAGTCCAGTGCTGCCTGCTGAGCAGCACTGACCAACACTGCCTGGGCCCAGGCTTTTATCTCTGAGGCCCCATTATGATGTCAGAAAGCTGGCTCTGGAATCCTGAGGGCTCCACTATGACACGTGCAAAGTTCCGTCTGAACTTTATATAAGACGGTGAGGCTCAGTCAGTCACTCAGTGTTGCCTGAGAGGGCAACACTGCAACAGCCGGCCGCCAGGCTGTCTTTTTTTTGCACAGCTAGTTGCCTCCAGGAGGCCACAAGAGGGAGACAAGGGACTGCAAAATGGAAAATAGGCATCCACCAACTTTACAGACAACTTCTCCTTGCTCCTACAACCTCCATCCTTGCACAGTTTGTTATTCTTCTAGGTAACATAGTAACAAATCCAAATTGCTGCTCTCTTTGTAGGCAAGCAAGGCTTTGTTGCAACTGCAATTCTTACTTCTTCTTGAAATGTAGGGACGACAGTACATTCCATCACATCCATCTAGTGTACACAGGTAGGTCCATTGTGGCGGGCAGGCGAGCGGGCGGGCTGCTTTATTGGCTGTTTGCTGTTCCCCTACTCCACTCCACTATTTGACTGTTGTGCTGCATCAATCAATCAATCAATCAATCAATCAATCAATCAATCAATCAATCAGTGGCTGGCTCAGGTGCAGCTCTTTAACTTACCTAAAAGGGAGGGCGGAGAGAAGACAAGGAAGGTGAATGAGGTGTTCCAATGTGAAATGCCGGAAACACAGAAACACAGACGACACACAACAAGAGGTGGCAATCTATTCATTAATTGCATTTAATCAATGAGCTCATTATCACTCATGCATTGTCCAACAGGTGTTGAAATAATGGGATTAAAAGGGGAGATCCCTTCAGAAAGACAGAAACAATAGCAAAGACAAAAAACACTTTTGGAATCTGCTTTTAGTCAACACATAAGGAAAGGGTGCACCGGTCCTGGAAATACTGCAATACCAGGTCAATGCGTGGAGTGGACAGAGCAAGCTCTATTTCCATCTCCCTGTTCTAAAAATCCATTTAATATATGGTCCCCAGATAGGGGACGTATCAGATATTAAACTGATAAGAAAAGATACTACACTTGATCTTAGCCAAAAGGCCGAGAAGCGATAACCCGAACGGGCCGCGCGTTGCCCGAGCCTGCCCGATACTGCTGTTCAGCCCTTGCAGCGATTCAGCCTACTTCTAGGCAATTCCATGGGGCCCTGCAGGCTCACACACTCACAGCTACACGGGAGGTGAATAAAGGCCGGAGAGGAAGCCAGACAGGATTTGCTTCTTTTGCTTGCACCACAATGCAGTGCTGAAAGAGGAGGAATCTACATAAAAACGCCTTCCTGGCAACGCCCAAATGCCCTGCTGCCATGCAGATAAACACTGGCAGCGGCAGCAAGTGCATGCCCACAGCCACCCCTTGTTCCTTCACACCTTGTATCAGCTGTAATCCAGTCCAGTCCAGTGCTGCCTGCTGAGCAGCACTGACCAACACTGCCTGGGCCCAGGCTTTTATCTCTGAGGCCCCATTATGATGTCAGAAAGCTGGCTCTGGAATCCTGAGGGCTCCACTATGACACGTGCAAAGTTCCGTCTGAACTTTATATAAGACGGTGAGGCTCAGTCAGTCACTCAGTGTTGCCTGAGAGGGCAACACTGCAACAGCCGGCCGCCAGGCTGTCTTTTTTTTGCACAGCTAGTTGCCTCCAGGAGGCCACAAGAGGGAGACAAGGGACTGCAAAATGGAAAATAGGCATCCACCAACTTTACAGACAACTTCTCCTTGCTCCTACAACCTCCATCCTTGCACAGTTTGTTATTCTTCTAGGTAACATAGTAACAAATCCAAATTGCTGCTCTCTTTGTAGGCAAGCAAGGCTTTGTTGCAACTGCAATTCTTACTTCTTCTTGAAATGTAGGGACGACAGTACATTCCATCACATCCATCTAGTGTACACAGGTAGGTCCATTGTGGCGGGCAGGCGAGCGGGCGGGCTGCTTTATTGGCTGTTTGCTGTTCCCCTACTCCACTCCACTATTTGACTGTTGTGCTGCATCAATCAATCAATCAATCAATCAATCAATCAATCAATCAATCAATCAATCAATCAATCAGTGGCTGGCTCAGGTGCAGCTCTTTAACTTACCTAAAAGGGAGGGCGGAGAGAAGACAAGGAAGGTGAATGAGGTGTTCCAATGTGAAATGCCGGAAACACAGAAACACAGACGACACACAACAAGAGGTGGCAATCTATTCATTAATTGCATTTAATCAATGAGCTCATTATCACTCATGCATTGTCCAACAGGTGTTGAAATAATGGGATTAAAAGGGGAGATCCCTTCAGAAAGACAGAAACAATAGCAAAGACAAAAAACACTTTTGGAATCTGCTTTTAGTCAACACATAAGGAAAGGGAGCACCGGTCCTGGAAATACTGCAATACCAGGTCAATGCGTGGAGTGGACAGAGCAAGCTCTATTTCCATCTCCCTGTTCTAAAAATCCATTTAATATATGGTCCCCAGATAGGGGACGTATCAGATATTAAACTGATAAGAACAGATACTACACTTGATCTTAGCCAAAAGGCCGAGAAGCGATAACCCGAACGGGCCGCGCGTTGCCCGAGCCTGCCCGATACTGCTGTTCAGCCCTTGCAGCGATTCAGCCTACTTCTAGGCAATTCCATGGGGCCCTGCAGGCTCACACACTCACAGCTACACGGGAGGTGAATAAAGGCCGGAGAGGAAGCCAGACAGGATTTGCTTCTTTTGCTTGCACCACAATGCAGTGCTGAAAGAGGAGGAATCTACATAAAAACGCCTTCCTGGCAACGCCCAAATTCCCTGCTGCCATGCAGATAAACACTGGCAGCGGCAGCAAGTGCATGCCCACAGCCACCCCTTGTTCCTTCACACCTTGTATCAGCTGTAATCCAGTCCAGTCCAGTGCTGCCTGCTGAGCAGCACTGACCAACACTGCCTGGGCCCAGGCTTTTATCTCTGAGGCCCCATTATGATGTCAGAAAGCTGGCTCTGGAATCCTGAGGGCTCCACTATGACACGTGCAAAGTTCCGTCTGAACTTTATATAAGACGGTGAGGCTCAGTCAGTCACTCAGTGTTGCCTGAGAGGGCAACACTGCAACAGCCGGCCGCCAGGCTGTCTTTTTTTTGCACAGCTAGTTGCCTCCAGGAGGCCACAAGAGGGAGACAAGGGACTGCAAAATGGAAAATAGGCATCCACCAACTTTACAGACAACTTCTCCTTGCTCCTACAACCTCCATCCTTGCACAGTTTGTTATTCTTCTAGGTAACATAGTAACAAATCCAAATTGCTGCTCTCTTTGTAGGCAAGCAAGGCTTTGTTGCAACTGCAATTCTTACTTCTTCTTGAAATGTAGGGACGACAGTACATTCCATCACATCCATCTAGTGTACACAGGTAGGTCCATTGTGGCGGGCAGGCGAGCGGGCGGGCTGCTTTATTGGCTGTTTGCTGTTCCCCTACTCCACTCCACTATTTGACTGTTGTGCTGCATCAATCAATCAATCAATCAATCAATCAATCAATCAATCAATCAATCAATCAATCAATCAGTGGCTGGCTCAGGTGCAGCTCTTTAACTTACCTAAAAGGGAGGGCGGAGAGAAGACAAGGAAGGTGAATGAGGTGTTCCAATGTGAAATGCCGGAAACACAGAAACACAGACGACACACAACAAGAGGTGGCAATCTATTCATTAATTGCATTTAATCAATGAGCTCATTATCACTCATGCATTGTCCAACAGGTGTTGAAATAATGGGATAAAAAGGGGAGATCCCTTCAGAAAGACAGAAACAATAGCAAAGACAAAAAACACTTTTGGAATCTGCTTTTAGTCAACACATAAGGAAAGGGTGCACCGGTCCTGGAAATACTGCAATACCAGGTCAATGCGTGGAGTGGACAGAGCAAGCTCTATTTCCATCTCCCTGTTCTAAAAATCCATTTAATATATGGTCCCCAGATAGGGGACGTATCAGATATTAAACTGATAAGAACAGATACTACACTTGATCTTAGCCAAAAGGCCGAGAAGCGATAACCCGAACGGGCCGCGCGTTGCCCGAGCCTGCCCGATACTGCTGTTCAGCCCTTGCAGCGATTCAGCCTACTTCTAGGCAATTCCATGGGGCCCTGCAGGCTCACACACTCACAGCTACACGGGAGGTGAATAAAGGCCGGAGAGGAAGCCAGACAGGATTTGCTTCTTTTGCTTGCACCACAATGCAGTGCTGAAAGAGGAGGAATCTACATAAAAACGCCTTCCTGGCAACGCCCAAATGCCCTGCTGCCATGCAGATAAACACTGGCAGCGGCAGCAAGTGCATGCCCACAGCCACCCCTTGTTCCTTCACACCTTGTATCAGCTGTAATCCAGTCCAGTCCAGTGCTGCCTGCTGAGCAGCACTGACCAACACTGCCTGGGCCCAGGCTTTTATCTCTGAGGCCCCATTATGATGTCAGAAAGCTGGCTCTGGAATCCTGAGGGCTCCACTATGACACGTGCAAAGTTCCGTCTGAACTTTATATAAGACGGTGAGGCTCAGTCAGTCACTCAGTGTTGCCTGAGAGGGCAACACTGCAACAGCCGGCCGCCAGGCTGTCTTTTTTTTGCACAGCTAGTTGCCTCCAGGAGGCCACAAGAGGGAGACAAGGGACTGCAAAATGGAAAATAGGCATCCACCAACTTTACAGACAACTTCTCCTTGCTCCTACAACCTCCATCCTTGCACAGTTTGTTATTCTTCTAGGTAACATAGTAACAAATCCAAATTGCTGCTCTCTTTGTAGGCAAGCAAGGCTTTGTTGCAACTGCAATTCTTACTTCTTCTTGAAATGTAGGGACGACAGTACATTCCATCACATCCATCTAGTGTACACAGGTAGGTCCATTGTGGCGGGCAGGCGAGCGGGCGGGCTGCTTTATTGGCTGTTTGCTGTTCCCCTACTCCACTCCACTATTTGACTGTTGTGCTGCATCAATCAATCAATCAATCAATCAATCAATCAATCAATCAATCAATCAATCAATCAATGGCTGGCTCAGGTGCAGCTCTTTAACTTACCTAAAAGGGAGGGCGGAGAGAAGACAAGGAAGGTGAATGAGGTGTTCCAATGTGAAATGCCGGAAACACAGAAACACAGACGACACACAACAAGAGGTGGCAATCTATTCATTAATTGCATTTAATCAATGAGCTCATTATCACTCATGCATTGTCCAACAGGTGTTGAAATAATGGGATTAAAAGGGGAGATCCCTTCAGAAAGACAGAAACAATAGCAAAGACAAAAAACACTTTTGGAATCTGCTTTTAGTCAACACATAAGGAAAGGGTGCACCGGTCCTGGAAATACTGCAATACCAGGTCAATGCGTGGAGTGGACAGAGCAAGCTCTATTTCCATCTCCCTGTTCTAAAAATCCATTTAATATATGGTCCCCAGATAGGGGACGTATCAGATATTAAACTGATAAGAACAGATACTACACTTGATCTTAGCCAAAAGGCCGAGAAGCGATAACCCGAACGGGCCGCGCGTTGCCCGAGCCTGCCCGATACTGCTGTTCAGCCCTTGCAGCGATTCAGCCTACTTCTAGGCAATTCCATGGGGCCCTGCAGGCTCACACACTCACAGCTACACGGGAGGTGAATAAAGGCCGGAGAGGAAGCCAGACAGGATTTGCTTCTTTTGCTTGCACCACAATGCAGTGCTGAAAGAGGAGGAATCTACATAAAAACGCCTTCCTGGCAACGCCCAAATGCCCTGCTGCCATGCAGATAAACACTGGCAGCGGCAGCAAGTGCATGCCCACAGCCACCCCTTGTTCCTTCACACCTTGTATCAGCTGTAATCCAGTCCAGTCCAGTGCTGCCTGCTGAGCAGCACTGACCAACACTGCCTGGGCCCAGGCTTTTATCTCTGAGGCCCCATTATGATGTCAGAAAGCTGGCTCTGGAATCCTGAGGGCTCCACTATGACACGTGCAAAGTTCCGTCTGAACTTTATATAAGACGGTGAGGCTCAGTCAGTCACTCAGTGTTGCCTGAGAGGGCAACACTGCAACAGCCGGCCGCCAGGCTGTCTTTTTTTTGCACAGCTAGTTGCCTCCAGGAGGCCACAAGAGGGAGACAAGGGACTGCAAAATGGAAAATAGGCATCCACCAACTTTACAGACAACTTCTCCTTGCTCCTACAACCTCCATCCTTGCACAGTTTGTTATTCTTCTAGGTAACATAGTAACAAATCCAAATTGCTGCTCTCTTTGTAGGCAAGCAAGGCTTTGTTGCAACTGCAATTCTTACTTCTTCTTGAAATGTAGGGACGACAGTACATTCCATCACATCCATCTAGTGTACACAGGTAGGTCCATTGTGGCGGGCAGGCGAGCGGGCGGGCTGCTTTATTGGCTGTTTGCTGTTCCCCTACTCCACTCCACTATTTGACTGTTGTGCTGCATCAATCAATCAATCAATCAATCAATCAATCAATCAATCAATCAATCAGTGGCTGGCTCAGGTGCAGCTCTTTAACTTACCTAAAAGGGAGGGCGGAGAGAAGACAAGGAAGGTGAATGAGGTGTTCCAATGTGAAATGCCGGAAACACAGAAACACAGACGACACACAACAAGAGGTGGCAATCTATTCATTAATTGCATTTAATCAATGAGCTCATTATCACTCATGCATTGTCCAACAGGTGTTGAAATAATGGGATAAAAAGGGGAGATCCCTTCAGAAAGACAGAAACAATAGCAAAGACAAAAAACACTTTTGGAATCTGCTTTTAGTCAACACATAAGGAAAGGGTGCACCGGTCCTGGAAATACTGCAATACCAGGTCAATGCGTGGAGTGGACAGAGCAAGCTCTATTTCCATCTCCCTGTTCTAAAAATCCATTTAATATATGGTCCCCAGATAGGGGACGTATCAGATATTAAACTGATAAGAACAGATACTACACTTGATCTTAGCCAAAAGGCCGAGAAGCGATAACCCGAACGGGCCGCGCGTTGCCCGAGCCTGCCCGATACTGCTGTTCAGCCCTTGCAGCGATTCAGCCTACTTCTAGGCAATTCCATGGGGCCCTGCAGGCTCACACACTCACAGCTACACGGGAGGTGAATAAAGGCCGGAGAGGAAGCCAGACAGGATTTGCTTCTTTTGCTTGCACCACAATGCAGTGCTGAAAGAGGAGGAATCTACATAAAAACGCCTTCCTGGCAACGCCCAAATGCCCTGCTGCCATGCAGATAAACACTGGCAGCGGCAGCAAGTGCATGCCCACAGCCACCCCTTGTTCCTTCACACCTTGTATCAGCTGTAATCCAGTCCAGTCCAGTGCTGCCTGCTGAGCAGCACTGACCAACACTGCCTGGGCCCAGGCTTTTATCTCTGAGGCCCCATTATGATGTCAGAAAGCTGGCTCTGGAATCCTGAGGGCTCCACTATGACACGTGCAAAGTTCCGTCTGAACTTTATATAAGACGGTGAGGCTCAGTCAGTCACTCAGTGTTGCCTGAGAGGGCAACACTGCAACAGCCGGCCGCCAGGCTGTCTTTTTTTTGCACAGCTAGTTGCCTCCAGGAGGCCACAAGAGGGAGACAAGGGACTGCAAAATGGAAAATAGGCATCCACCAACTTTACAGACAACTTCTCCTTGCTCCTACAACCTCCATCCTTGCACAGTTTGTTATTCTTCTAGGTAACATAGTAACAAATCCAAATTGCTGCTCTCTTTGTAGGCAAGCAAGGCTTTGTTGCAACTGCAATTCTTACTTCTTCTTGAAATGTAGGGACGACAGTACATTCCATCACATCCATCTAGTGTACACAGGTAGGTCCATTGTGGCGGGCAGGCGAGCGGGCGGGCTGCTTTATTGGCTGTTTGCTGTTCCCCTACTCCACTCCACTATTTGACTGTTGTGCTGCATCAATCAATCAATCAATCAATCAATCAATCAATCAATCAATCAATCAGTGGCTGGCTCAGGTGCAGCTCTTTAACTTACCTAAAAGGGAGGGCGGAGAGAAGACAAGGAAGGTGAATGAGGTGTTCCAATGTGAAATGCCGGAAACACAGAAACACAGACGACACACAACAAGAGGTGGCAATCTATTCATTAATTGCATTTAATCAATGAGCTCATTATCACTCATGCATTGTCCAACAGGTGTTGAAATAATGGGATTAAAAGGGGAGATCCCTTCAGAAAGACAGAAACAATAGCAAAGACAAAAAACACTTTTGGAATCTGCTTTTAGTCAACACATAAGGAAAGGGTGCACCGGTCCTGGAAATACTGCAATACCAGGTCAATGCGTGGAGTGGACAGAGCAAGCTCTATTTCCATCTCCCTGTTCTAAAAATCCATTTAATATATGGTCCCCAGATAGGGGACGTATCAGATATTAAACTGATAAGAACAGATACTACACTTGATCTTAGCCAAAAGGCCGAGAAGCGATAACCCGAACGGGCCGCGCGTTGCCCGAGCCTGCCCGATACTGCTGTTCAGCCCTTGCAGCGATTCAGCCTACTTCTAGGCAATTCCATGGGGCCCTGCAGGCTCACACACTCACAGCTACACGGGAGGTGAATAAAGGCCGGAGAGGAAGCCAGACAGGATTTGCTTCTTTTGCTTGCACCACAATGCAGTGCTGAAAGAGGAGGAATCTACATAAAAACGCCTTCCTGGCAACGCCCAAATGCCCTGCTGCCATGCAGATAAACACTGGCAGCGGCAGCAAGTGCATGCCCACAGCCACCCCTTGTTCCTTCACACCTTGTATCAGCTGTAATCCAGTCCAGTCCAGTGCTGCCTGCTGAGCAGCACTGACCAACACTGCCTGGGCCCAGGCTTTTATCTCTGAGGCCCCATTATGATGTCAGAAAGCTGGCTCTGGAATCCTGAGGGCTCCACTATGACACGTGCAAAGTTCCGTCTGAACTTTATATAAGACGGTGAGGCTCAGTCAGTCACTCAGTGTTGCCTGAGAGGGCAACACTGCAACAGCCGGCCGCCAGGCTGTCTTTTTTTTGCACAGCTAGTTGCCTCCAGGAGGCCACAAGAGGGAGACAAGGGACTGCAAAATGGAAAATAGGCATCCACCAACTTTACAGACAACTTCTCCTTGCTCCTACAACCTCCATCCTTGCACAGTTTGTTATTCTTCTAGGTAACATAGTAACAAATCCAAATTGCTGCTCTCTTTGTAGGCAAGCAAGGCTTTGTTGCAACTGCAATTCTTACTTCTTCTTGAAATGTAGGGACGACAGTACATTCCATCACATCCATCTAGTGTACACAGGTAGGTCCATTGTGGCGGGCAGGCGAGCGGGCGGGCTGCTTTATTGGCTGTTTGCTGTTCCCCTACTCCACTCCACTATTTGACTGTTGTGCTGCATCAATCAATCAATCAATCAATCAATCAATCAATCAATCAATCAATCAATCAGTGGCTGGCTCAGGTGCAGCTCTTTAACTTACCTAAAAGGGAGGGCGGAGAGAAGACAAGGAAGGTGAATGAGGTGTTCCAATGTGAAATGCCGGAAACACAGAAACACAGACGACACACAACAAGAGGTGGCAATCTATTCATTAATTGCATTTAATCAATGAGCTCATTATCACTCATGCATTGTCCAACAGGTGTTGAAATAATGGGATTAAAAGGGGAGATCCCTTCAGAAAGACAGAAACAATAGCAAAGACAAAAAACACTTTTGGAATCTGCTTTTAGTCAACACATAAGGAAAGGGTGCACCGGTCCTGGAAATACTGCAATACCAGGTCAATGCGTGGAGTGGACAGAGCAAGCTCTATTTCCATCTCCCTGTTCTAAAAATCCATTTAATATATGGTCCCCAGATAGGGGACGTATCAGATATTAAACTGATAAGAACAGATACTACACTTGATCTTAGCCAAAAGGCCGAGAAGCGATAACCCGAACGGGCCGCGCGTTGCCCGAGCCTGCCCGATACTGCTGTTCAGCCCTTGCAGCGATTCAGCCTACTTCTAGGCAATTCCATGGGGCCCTGCAGGCTCACACACTCACAGCTACACGGGAGGTGAATAAAGGCCGGAGAGGAAGCCAGACAGGATTTGCTTCTTTTGCTTGCACCACAATGCAGTGCTGAAAGAGGAGGAATCTACATAAAAACGCCTTCCTGGCAACGCCCAAATGCCCTGCTGCCATGCAGATAAACACTGGCAGCGGCAGCAAGTGCATGCCCACAGCCACCCCTTGTTCCTTCACACCTTGTATCAGCTGTAATCCAGTCCAGTCCAGTGCTGCCTGCTGAGCAGCACTGACCAACACTGCCTGGGCCCAGGCTTTTATCTCTGAGGCCCCATTATGATGTCAGAAAGCTGGCTCTGGAATCCTGAGGGCTCCACTATGACACGTGCAAAGTTCCGTCTGAACTTTATATAAGACGGTGAGGCTCAGTCAGTCACTCAGTGTTGCCTGAGAGGGCAACACTGCAACAGCCGGCCGCCAGGCTGTCTTTTTTTTGCACAGCTAGTTGCCTCCAGGAGGCCACAAGAGGGAGACAAGGGACTGCAAAATGGAAAATAGGCATCCACCAACTTTACAGACAACTTCTCCTTGCTCCTACAACCTCCATCCTTGCACAGTTTGTTATTCTTCTAGGTAACATAGTAACAAATCCAAATTGCTGCTCTCTTTGTAGGCAAGCAAGGCTTTGTTGCAACTGCAATTCTTACTTCTTCTTGAAATGTAGGGACGACAGTACATTCCATCACATCCATCTAGTGTACACAGGTAGGTCCATTGTGGCGGGCAGGCGAGCGGGCGGGCTGCTTTATTGGCTGTTTGCTGTTCCCCTACTCCACTCCACTATTTGACTGTTGTGCTGCATCAATCAATCAATCAATCAATCAATCAATCAATCAATCAATCAATCAATCAATCAGTGGCTGGCTCAGGTGCAGCTCTTTAACTTACCTAAAAGGGAGGGCGGAGAGAAGACAAGGAAGGTGAATGAGGTATTCCAATGTGAAATGCCGGAAACACAGAAACACAGACGACACACAACAAGAGGTGGCAATCTATTCATTAATTGCATTTAATCAATGAGCTCATTATCACTCATGCATTGTCCAACAGGTGTTGAAATAATGGGATTAAAAGGGGAGATCCCTTCAGAAAGACAGAAACAATAGCAAAGACAAAAAACACTTTTGGAATCTGCTTTTAGTCAACACATAAGGAAAGGGTGCACCGGTCCTGGAAATACTGCAATACCAGGTCAATGCGTGGAGTGGACAGAGCAAGCTCTATTTCCATCTCCCTGTTCTAAAAATCCATTTAATATATGGTCCCCAGATAGGGGACGTATCAGATATTAAACTGATAAGAACAGATACTACACTTGATCTTAGCCAAAAGGCCGAGAAGCGATAACCCGAACGGGCCGCGCGTTGCCCGAGCCTGCCCGATACTGCTGTTCAGCCCTTGCAGCGATTCAGCCTACTTCTAGGCAATTCCATGGGGCCCTGCAGGCTCACACACTCACAGCTACACGGGAGGTGAATAAAGGCCGGAGAGGAAGCCAGACAGGATTTGCTTCTTTTGCTTGCACCACAATGCAGTGCTGAAAGAGGAGGAATCTACATAAAAACGCCTTCCTGGCAACGCCCAAATGCCCTGCTGCCATGCAGATAAACACTGGCAGCGGCAGCAAGTGCATGCCCACAGCCACCCCTTGTTCCTTCACACCTTGTATCAGCTGTAATCCAGTCCAGTCCAGTGCTGCCTGCTGAGCAGCACTGACCAACACTGCCTGGGCCCAGGCTTTTATCTCTGAGGCCCCATTATGATGTCAGAAAGCTGGCTCTGGAATCCTGAGGGCTCCACTATGACACGTGCAAAGTTCCGTCTGAACTTTATATAAGACGGTGAGGCTCAGTCAGTCACTCAGTGTTGCCTGAGAGGGCAACACTGCAACAGCCGGCCGCCAGGCTGTCTTTTTTTTGCACAGCTAGTTGCCTCCAGGAGGCCACAAGAGGGAGACAAGGGACTGCAAAATGGAAAATAGGCATCCACCAACTTTACAGACAACTTCTCCTTGCTCCTACAACCTCCATCCTTGCACAGTTTGTTATTCTTCTAGGTAACATAGTAACAAATCCAAATTGCTGCTCTCTTTGTAGGCAAGCAAGGCTTTGTTGCAACTGCAATTCTTACTTCTTCTTGAAATGTAGGGACGACAGTACATTCCATCACATCCATCTAGTGTACACAGGTAGGTCCATTGTGGCGGGCAGGCGAGCGGGCGGGCTGCTTTATTGGCTGTTTGCTGTTCCCCTACTCCACTCCACTATTTGACTGTTGTGCTGCATCAATCAATCAATCAATCAATCAATCAATCAATCAATCAAGTGGCTGGCTCAGGTGCAGCTCTTTAACTTACCTAAAAGGGAGGGCGGAGAGAAGACAAGGAAGGTGAATGAGGTGTTCCAATGTGAAATGCCGGAAACACAGAAACACAGACGACACACAACAAGAGGTGGCAATCTATTCATTAATTGCATTTAATCAATGAGCTCATTATCACTCATGCATTGTCCAACAGGTGTTGAAATAATGGGATTAAAAGGGGAGATCCCTTCAGAAAGACAGAAACAATAGCAAAGACAAAAAACACTTTTGGAATCTGCTTTTAGTCAACACATAAGGAAAGGGTGCACCGGTCCTGGAAATACTGCAATACCAGGTCAATGCGTGGAGTGGACAGAGCAAGCTCTATTTCCATCTCCCTGTTCTAAAAATCCATTTAATATATGGTCCCCAGATAGGGGACGTATCAGATATTAAACTGATAAGAACAGATACTACACTTGATCTTAGCCAAAAGGCCGAGAAGCGATAACCCGAACGGGCCGCGCGTTGCCCGAGCCTGCCCGATACTGCTGTTCAGCCCTTGCAGCGATTCAGCCTACTTCTAGGCAATTCCATGGGGCCCTGCAGGCTCACACACTCACAGCTACACGGGAGGTGAATAAAGGCCGGAGAGGAAGCCAGACAGGATTTGCTTCTTTTGCTTGCACCACAACGCAGTGCTGAAAGAGGAGGAATCTACATAAAAACGCCTTCCTGGCAACGCCCAAATGCCCTGCTGCCATGCAGATAAACACTGGCAGCGGCAGCAAGTGCATGCCCACAGCCACCCCTTGTTCCTTCACACCTTGTATCAGCTGTAATCCAGTCCAGTCCAGTGCTGCCTGCTGAGCAGCACTGACCAACACTGCCTGGGCCCAGGCTTTTATCTCTGAGGCCCCATTATGATGTCAGAAAGCTGGCTCTGGAATCCTGAGGGCTCCACTATGACACGTGCAAAGTTCCGTCTGAACTTTATATAAGACGGTGAGGCTCAGTCAGTCACTCAGTGTTGCCTGAGAGGGCAACACTGCAACAGCCGGCCGCCAGGCTGTCTTTTTTTTGCACAGCTAGTTGCCTCCAGGAGGCCACAAGAGGGAGACAAGGGACTGCAAAATGGAAAATAGGCATCCACCAACTTTACAGACAACTTCTCCTTGCTCCTACAACCTCCATCCTTGCACAGTTTGTTATTCTTCTAGGTAACATAGTAACAAATCCAAATTGCTGCTCTCTTTGTAGGCAAGCAAGGCTTTGTTGCAACTGCAATTCTTACTTCTTCTTGAAATGTAGGGACGACAGTACATTCCATCACATCCATCTAGTGTACACAGGTAGGTCCATTGTGGCGGGCAGGCGAGCGGGCGGGCTGCTTTATTGGCTGTTTGCTGTTCCCCTACTCCACTCCACTATTTGACTGTTGTGCTGCATCAATCAATCAATCAATCAATCAATCAATCAGTGGCTGGCTCAGGTGCAGCTCTTTAACTTACCTAAAAGGGAGGGCGGAGAGAAGACAAGGAAGGTGAATGAGGTGTTCCAATGTGAAATGCCGGAAACACAGAAACACAGACGACACACAACAAGAGGTGGCAATCTATTCATTAATTGCATTTAATCAATGAGCTCATTATCACTCATGCATTGTCCAACAGGTGTTGAAATAATGGGATTAAAAGGGGAGATCCCTTCAGAAAGACAGAAACAATAGCAAAGACAAAAAACACTTTTGGAAT
Source organism: Rhinoderma darwinii (assembly GCF_050947455.1). NCBI lineage: Eukaryota > Metazoa > Chordata > Amphibia > Anura > Rhinodermatidae > Rhinoderma > Rhinoderma darwinii. The sequence continues at coordinate 466,201,354 of NC_134688.1, read as the reverse complement.
CTGCTTTTAGTCAACACATAAGGAAAGGGTGCACCGGTCCTGGAAATACTGCAATACCAGGTCAATGCGTGGAGTGGACAGAGCAAGCTCTATTTCCATCTCCCTGTTCTAAAAATCCATTTAATATATGGTCCCCAGATAGGGGACGTATCAGATATTAAACTGATAAGAACAGATACTACACTTGATCTTAGCCAAAAGGCCGAGAAGCGATAACCCGAACGGGCCGCGCGTTGCCCGAGCCTGCCCGATACTGCTGTTCAGCCCTTGCAGCGATTCAGCCTACTTCTAGGCAATTCCATGGGGCCCTGCAGGCTCACACACTCACAGCTACACGGGAGGTGAATAAAGGCTGGAGAGGAAGCCAGACAGGATTTGCTTCTTTTGCTTGCACCACAATGCAGTGCTGAAAGAGGAGGAATCTACATAAAAACGCCTTCCTGGCAACGCCCAAATGCCCTGCTGCCATGCAGATAAACACTGGCAGCGGCAGCAAGTGCATGCCCACAGCCACCCCTTGTTCCTTCACACCTTGTATCAGCTGTAATCCAGTCCAGTCCAGTGCTGCCTGCTGAGCAGCACTGACCAACACTGCCTGGGCCCAGGCTTTTATCTCTGAGGCCCCATTATGATGTCAGAAAGCTGGCTCTGGAATCCTGAGGGCTCCACTATGACACGTGCAAAGTTCCGTCTGAACTTTATATAAGACGGTGAGGCTCAGTCAGTCACTCAGTGTTGCCTGAGAGGGCAACACTGCAACAGCCGGCCGCCAGGCTGTCTTTTTTTTGCACAGCTAGTTGCCTCCAGGAGGCCACAAGAGGGAGACAAGGGACTGCAAAATGGAAAATAGGCATCCACCAACTTTACAGACAACTTCTCCTTGCTCCTACAACCTCCATCCTTGCACAGTTTGTTATTCTTCTAGGTAACATAGTAACAAATCCAAATTGCTGCTCTCTTTGTAGGCAAGCAAGGCTTTGTTGCAACTGCAATTCTTACTTCTTCTTGAAATGTAGGGACGACAGTACATTCCATCACATCCATCTAGTGTACACAGGTAGGTCCATTGTGGCGGGCAGGCGAGCGGGCGGGCTGCTTTATTGGCTGTTTGCTGTTCCCCTACTCCACTCCACTATTTGACTGTTGTGCTGCATCAATCAATCAATCAATCAATCAATCAATCAATCAATCAATCAATCAATCAATCAATCAATCAATCAGTGGCTGGCTCAGGTGCAGCTCTTTAACTTACCTAAAAGGGAGGGCGGAGAGAAGACAAGGAAGGTGAATGAGGTGTTCCAATGTGAAATGCCGGAAACACAGAAACACAGACGACACACAACAAGAGGTGGCAATCTATTCATTAATTGCATTTAATCAATGAGCTCATTATCACTCATGCATTGTCCAACAGGTGTTGAAATAATGGGATTAAAAGGGGAGATCCCTTCAGAAAGACAGAAACAATAGCAAAGACAAAAAACACTTTTGGAATCTGCTTTTAGTCAACACATAAGGAAAGGGTGCACCGGTCCTGGAAATACTGCAATACCAGGTCAATGCGTGGAGTGGACAGAGCAAGCTCTATTTCCATCTCCCTGTTCTAAAAATCCATTTAATATATGGTCCCCAGATAGGGGACGTATCAGATATTAAACTGATAAGAACAGATACTACACTTGATCTTAGCCAAAAGGCCGAGAAGCGATAACCCGAACGGGCCGCGCGTTGCCCGAGCCTGCCCGATACTGCTGTTCAGCCCTTGCAGCGATTCAGCCTACTTCTAGGCAATTCCATGGGGCCCTGCAGGCTCACACACTCACAGCTACACGGGAGGTGAATAAAGGCCGGAGAGGAAGCCAGACAGGATTTGCTTCTTTTGCTTGCACCACAATGCAGTGCTGAAAGAGGAGGAATCTACATAAAAACGCCTTCCTGGCAATGCCCAAATGCCCTGCTGCCATGCAGATAAACACTGGCAGCGGCAGCAAGTGCATGCCCACAGCCACCCCTTGTTCCTTCACACCTTGTATCAGCTGTAATCCAGTCCAGTCCAGTGCTGCCTGCTGAGCAGCACTGACCAACACTGCCTGGGCCCAGGCTTTTATCTCTGAGGCCCCATTATGATGTCAGAAAGCTGGCTCTGGAATCCTGAGGGCTCCACTATGACACGTGCAAAGTTCCGTCTGAACTTTATATAAGACGGTGAGGCTCAGTCAGTCACTCAGTGTTGCCTGAGAGGGCAACACTGCAACAGCCGGCCGCCAGGCTGTCTTTTTTTTGCACAGCTAGTTGCCTCCAGGAGGCCACAAGAGGGAGACAAGGGACTGCAAAATGGAAAATAGGCATCCACCAACTTTACAGACAACTTCTCCTTGCTCCTACAACCTCCATCCTTGCACAGTTTGTTATTCTTCTAGGTAACATAGTAACAAATACAAATTGCTGCTCTCTTTGTAGGCAAGCAAGGCTTTGTTGCAACTGCAATTCTTACTTCTTCTTGAAATGTAGGGACGACAGTACATTCCATCACATCCATCTAGTGTACACAGGTAGGTCCATTGTGGCGGGCAGGCGAGCGGGCGGGCTGCTTTATTGGCTGTTTGCTGTTCCCCTACTCCACTCCACTATTTGACTGTTGTGCTGCATCAATCAATCAATCAATCAATCAATCAATCAATCAATCAATCAATCAATCAATCAGTGGCTGGCTCAGGTACAGCTCTTTAACTTACCTAAAAGGGAGGGCGGAGAGAAGACAAGGAAGGTGAATGAGGTGTTCCAATGTGAAATGCCGGAAACACAGAAACACAGACGACACACAACAAGAGGTGGCAATCTATTCATTAATTGCATTTAATCAATGAGCTCATTATCACTCATGCATTGTCCAACAGGTGTTGAAATAATGGGATTAAAAGGGGAGATCCCTTCAGAAAGACAGAAACAATAGCAAAGACAAAAAACACTTTTGGAATCTGCTTTTAGTCAACACATAAGGAAAGGGTGCACCGGTCCTGGAAATACTGCAATACCAGGTCAATGCGTGGAGTGGACAGAGCAAGCTCTATTTCCATCTCCCTGTTCTAAAAATCCATTTAATATATGGTCCCCAGATAGGGGACGTATCAGATATTAAACTGATAAGAACAGATACTACACTTGATCTTAGCCAAAAGGCCGAGAAGCGATAACCCGAACGGGCCGCGCGTTGCCCGAGCCTGCCCGATACTGCTGTTCAGCCCTTGCAGCGATTCAGCCTACTTCTAGGCAATTCCATGGGGCCCTGCAGGCTCACACACTCACAGCTACACGGGAGGTGAATAAAGGCCGGAGAGGAAGCCAGACAGGATTTGCTTCTTTTGCTTGCACCACAATGCAGTGCTGAAAGAGGAGGAATCTACATAAAAACGCCTTCCTGGCAACGCCCAAATGCCCTGCTGCCATGCAGATAAACACTGGCAGCGGCAGCAAGCGCATGCCCACAGCCACCCCTTGTTCCTTCACACCTTGTATCAGCTGTAATCCAGTCCAGTCCAGTGCTGCCTGCTGAGCAGCACTGACCAACACTGCCTGGGCCCAGGCTTTTATCTCTGAGGCCCCATTATGATGTCAGAAAGCTGGCTCTGGAATCCTGAGGGCTCCACTATGACACGTGCAAAGTTCCGTCTGAACTTTATATAAGACGGTGAGGCTCAGTCAGTCACTCAGTGTTGCCTGAGAGGGCAACACTGCAACAGCCGGCCGCCAGGCTGTCTTTTTTTTGCACAGCTAGTTGCCTCCAGGAGGCCACAAGAGGGAGACAAGGGACTGCAAAATGGAAAATAGGCATCCACCAACTTTACAGACAACTTCTCCTTGCTCCTACTACCTCCATCCTTGCACAGTTTGTTATTCTTCTAGGTAACATAGTAACAAATACAAATTGCTGCTCTCTTTGTAGGCAAGCAAGGCTTTGTTGCAACTGCAATTCTTACTTCTTCTTGAAATGTAGGGACGACAGTACATTCCATCACATCCATCTAGTGTACACAGGTAGGTCCATTGTGGCGGGCAGGCGAGCGGGCGGGCTGCTTTATTGGCTGTTTGCTGTTCCCCTACTCCACTCCACTATTTGACTGTTGTGCTGCATCAATCAATCAATCAATCAATCAATCAATCAATCAATCAATCAATCAATCAATCAGTGGCTGGCTCAGGTGCAGCTCTTTAACTTACCTAAAAGGGAGGGCGGAGAGAAGACAAGGAAGGTGAATGAGGTGTTCCAATGTGAAATGCCGGAAACACAGAAACACAGACGACACACAACAAGAGGTGGCAATCTATTCATTAATTGCATTTAATCAATGAGCTCATTATCACTCATGCATTGTCCAACAGGTGTTGAAATAATGGGATTAAAAGGGGAGATCCCTTCAGAAAGACAGAAACAATAGCAAAGACAAAAAACACTTTTGGAATCTGCTTTTAGTCAACACATAAGGAAAGGGTGCACCGGTCCTGGAAATACTGCAATACCAGGTCAATGCGTGGAGTGGACAGAGCAAGCTCTATTTCCATCTCCCTGTTCTAAAAATCCATTTAATATATGGTCCCCAGATAGGGGACGTATCAGATATTAAACTGATAAGAACAGATACTACACTTGATCTTAGCCAAAAGGCCGAGAAGCGATAACCCGAACGGGCCGCGCGTTGCCCGAGCCTGCCCGATACTGCTGTTCAGCCCTTGCAGCGATTCAGCCTACTTCTAGGCAATTCCATGGGGCCCTGCAGGCTCACACACTCACAGCTACACGGGAGGTGAATAAAGGCCGGAGAGGAAGCCAGACAGGATTTGCTTCTTTTGCTTGCACCACAATGCAGTGCTGAAAGAGGAGGAATCTACATAAAAACGCCTTCCTGGCAACGCCCAAATGCCCTGCTGCCATGCAGATAAACACTGGCAGCGGCAGCAAGTGCATGCCCACAGCCACCCCTTGTTCCTTCACACCTTGTATCAGCTGTAATCCAGTCCAGTCCAGTGCTGCCTGCTGAGCAGCACTGACCAACACTGCCTGGGCCCAGGCTTTTATCTCTGAGGCCCCATTATGATGTCAGAAAGCTGGCTCTGGAATCCTGAGGGCTCCACTATGACACGTGCAAAGTTCCGTCTGAACTTTATATAAGACGGTGAGGCTCAGTCAGTCACTCAGTGTTGCCTGAGAGGGCAACACTGCAACAGCCGGCCGCCAGGCTGTCTTTTTTTTGCACAGCTAGTTGCCTCCAGGAGGCCACAAGAGGGAGACAAGGGACTAAAAAATGGAAAATAGGCATCCACCAACTTTACAGACAACTTCTCCTTGCTCCTACAACCTCCATCCTTGCACAGTTTGTTATTCTTCTAGGTAACATAGTAACAAATCCAAATTGCTGCTCTCTTTGTAGGCAAGCAAGGCTTTGTTGCAACTGCAATTCTTACTTCTTCTTGAAATGTAGGGACGACAGTACATTCCATCACATCCATCTAGTGTACACAGGTAGGTCCATTGTGGCGGGCAGGCGAGCGGGCGGGCTGCTTTATTGGCTGTTTGCTGTTCCCCTACTCCACTCCACTATTTGACTGTTGTGCTGCATCAATCAATCAATCAATCAATCAATCAATCAATCAATCAATCAATCAATCAGTGGCTGGCTCAGGTGCAGCTCTTTAACTTACCTAAAAGGGAGGGCGGAGAGAAGACAAGGAAGGTGAATGAGGTGTTCCAATGTGAAATGCCGGAAACACAGACGACACACAACAAGAGGTGGCAATCTATTCATTAATTGCATTTAATCAATGAGCTCATTATCACTCATGCATTGTCCAACAGGTGTTGAAATAATGGGATTAAAAGGGGAGATCCCTTCAGAAAGACAGAAACAATAGCAAAGACAAAAAACACTTTTGGAATCTGCTTTTAGTCAACACATAAGGAAAGGGTGCACCGGTCCTGGAAATACTGCAATACCAGGTCAATGCGTGGAGTGGACAGAGCAAGCTCTATTTCCATCTCCCTGTTCTAAAAATCCATTTAATATATGGTCCCCAGATAGGGGACGTATCAGATATTAAACTGATAAGAACAGATACTACACTTGATCTTAGCCAAAAGGCCGAGAAGCGATAACCCGAACGGGCCGCGCGTTGCCCGAGCCTGCCCGATACTGCTGTTCAGCCCTTGCAGCGATTCAGCCTACTTCTAGGCAATTCCATGGGGCCCTGCAGGCTCACACACTCACAGCTACACGGGAGGTGAATAAAGGCCGGAGAGGAAGCCAGACAGGATTTGCTTCTTTTGCTTGCACCACAATGCAGTGCTGAAAGAGGAGGAATCTACATAAAAACGCCTTCCTGGCAACGCCCAAATGCCCTGCTGCCATGCAGATAAACACTGGCAGCGGCAGCAAGTGCATGCCCACAGCCACCCCTTGTTCCTTCACACCTTGTATCAGCTGTAATCCAGTCCAGTCCAGTGCTGCCTGCTGAGCAGCACTGACCAACACTGCCTGGGCCCAGGCTTTTATCTCTGAGGCCCCATTATGATGTCAGAAAGCTGGCTCTGGAATCCTGAGGGCTCCACTATGACACGTGCAAAGTTCCGTCTGAACTTTATATAAGACGGTGAGGCTCAGTCAGTCACTCAGTGTTGCCTGAGAGGGCAACACTGCAACAGCCGGCCGCCAGGCTGTCTTTTTTTTGCACAGCTAGTTGCCTCCAGGAGGCCACAAGAGGGAGACAAGGGACTGCAAAATGGAAAATAGGCATCCACCAACTTTACAGACAACTTCTCCTTGCTCCTACAACCTCCATCCTTGCACAGTTTGTTATTCTTCTAGGTAACATAGTAACAAATCCAAATTGCTGCTCTCTTTGTAGGCAAGCAAGGCTTTGTTGCAACTGCAATTCTTACTTCTTCTTGAAATGTAGGGACGACAGTACATTCCATCACATCCATCTAGTGTACACAGGTAGGTCCATTGTGGCGGGCAGGCGAGCGGGCGGGCTGCTTTATTGGCTGTTTGCTGTTCCCCTACTCCACTCCACTATTTGACTGTTGTGCTGCATCAATCAATCAATCAATCAATCAATCAATCAATCAATCAATCAATCAATCAATCAATCAATCAGTGGCTGGCTCAGGTGCAGCTCTTTAACTTACCTAAAAGGGAGGGCGGAGAGAAGACAAGGAAGGTGAATGAGGTGTTCCAATGTGAAATGCCGGAAACACAGAAACACAGACGACACACAACAAGAGGTGGCAATCTATTCATTAATTGCATTTAATCAATGAGCTCATTATCACTCATGCATTGTCCAACAGGTGTTGAAATAATGGGATTAAAAGGGGAGATCCCTTCAGAAAGACAGAAACAATAGCAAAGACAAAAAACACTTTTGGAATCTGCTTTTAGTCAACATATAAGGAAAGGGTGCACCGGTCCTGGAAATACTGCAATACCAGGTCAATGCGTGGAGTGGACAGAGCAAGCTCTATTTCCATCTCCCTGTTCTAAAAATCCATTTAATATATGGTCCCCAGATAGGGGACGTATCAGATATTAAACTGATAAGAACAGATACTACACTTGATCTTAGCCAAAAGGCCGAGAAGCGATAACCCGAACGGGCCGCGCGTTGCCCGAGCCTGCCCGATACTGCTGTTCAGCCCTTGCAGCGATTCAGCCTACTTCTAGGCAATTCCATGGGGCCCTGCAGGCTCACACACTCACAGCTACACGGGAGGTGAATAAAGGCCGGAGAGGAAGCCAGACAGGATTTGCTTCTTTTGCTTGCACCACAATGCAGTGCTGAAAGAGGAGGAATCTACATAAAAACGCCTTCCTGGCAACGCCCAAATGCCCTGCTGCCATGCAGATAAACACTGGCAGCGGCAGCAAGTGCATGCCCACAGCCACCCCTTGTTCCTTCACACCTTGTATCAGCTGTAATCCAGTCCAGTCCAGTGCTGCCTGCTGAGCAGCACTGACCAACACTGCCTGGGCCCAGGCTTTTATCTCTGAGGCCCCATTATGATGTCAGAAAGCTGGCTCTGGAATCCTGAGGGCTCCACTATGACACGTGCAAAGTTCCGTCTGAACTTTATATAAGACGGTGAGGCTCAGTCAGTCACTCAGTGTTGCCTGAGAGGGCAACACTGCAACAGCCGGCCGCCAGGCTGTCTTTTTTTTGCACAGCTAGTTGCCTCCAGGAGGCCACAAGAGGGAGACAAGGGACTGCAAAATGGAAAATAGGCATCCACCAACTTTACAGACAACTTCTCCTTGCTCCTACAACCTCCATCCTTGCACAGTTTGTTATTCTTCTAGGTAACATAGTAACAAATCCAAATTGCTGCTCTCTTTGTAGGCAAGCAAGGCTTTGTTGCAACTGCAATTCTTACTTCTTCTTGAAATGTAGGGACGACAGTACATTCCATCACATCCATCTAGTGTACACAGGTAGGTCCATTGTGGCGGGCAGGCGAGCGGGCGGGCTGCTTTATTGGCTGTTTGCTGTTCCCCTACTCCACTCCACTATTTGACTGTTGTGCTGCATCAATCAATCAATCAATCAATCAATCAATCAATCAATCAATCAATCAGTGGCTGGCTCAGGTGCAGCTCTTTAACTTACCTAAAAGGGAGGGCGGAGAGAAGACAAGGAAGGTGAATGAGGTGTTCCAATGTGAAATGACAGAAACACAGACGACACACAACAAGAGGTGGCAATCTATTCATTAATTGCATTTAATCAATGAGCTCATTATCACTCATGCATTGTCCAACAGGTGTTGAAATAATGGGATTAAAAGGGGAGATCCCTTCAGAAAGACAGAAACAATAGCAAAGACAAAAAACACTTTTGGAATCTGCTTTTAGTCAACACATAAGGAAAGGGTGCACCGGTCCTGGAAATACTGCAATACCAGGTCAATGCGTGGAGTGGACAGAGCAAGCTCTATTTCCATCTCCCTGTTCTAAAAATCCATTTAATATATGGTCCCCAGATAGGGGACGTATCAGATATTAAACTGATAAGAACAGATACTACACTTGATCTTAGCCAAAAGGCCGAGAAGCGATAACCCGAACGGGCCGCGCGTTGCCCGAGCCTGCCCGATACTGCTGTTCAGCCCTTGCAGCGATTCAGCCTACTTCTAGGCAATTCCATGGGGCCCTGCAGGCTCACACACTCACAGCTACACGGGAGGTGAATAAAGGCCGGAGAGGAAGCCAGACAGGATTTGCTTCTTTTGCTTGCACCACAATGCAGTGCTGAAAGAGGAGGAATCTACATAAAAACGCCTTCCTGGCAACGCCCAAATGCCCTGCTGCCATGCAGATAAACACTGGCAGCGGCAGCAAGTGCATGCCCACAGCCACCCCTTGTTCCTTCACACCTTGTATCAGCTGTAATCCAGTCCAGTCCAGTGCTGCCTGCTGAGCAGCACTGACCAACACTGCCTGGGCCCAGGCTTTTATCTCTGAGGCCCCATTATGATGTCAGAAAGCTGGCTCTGGAATCCTGAGGGCTCCACTATGACACGTGCAAAGTTCCGTCTGAACTTTATATAAGACGGTGAGGCTCAGTCAGTCACTCAGTGTTGCCTGAGAGGGCAACACTGCAACAGCCGGCCGCCAGGCTGTCTTTTTTTTGCACAGCTAGTTGCCTCCAGGAGGCCACAAGAGGGAGACAAGGGACTGCAAAATGGAAAATAGGCATCCACCAACTTTACAGACAACTTCTCCTTGCTCCTACAACCTCCATCCTTGCACAGTTTGTTATTCTTCTAGGTAACATAGTAACAAATCCAAATTGCTGCTCTCTTTGTAGGCAAGCAAGGCTTTGTTGCAACTGCAATTCTTACTTCTTCTTGAAATGTAGGGACGACAGTACATTCCATCACATCCATCTAGTGTACACAGGTAGGTCCATTGTGGCGGGCAGGCGAGCGGGCGGGCTGCTTTATTGGCTGTTTGCTGTTCCCCTACTCCACTCCACTATTTGACTGTTGTGCTGCATCAATCAATCAATCAATCAATCAATCAATCAATCAATCAATCAATCAATCAATCAGTGGCTGGCTCAGGTGCAGCTCTTTAACTTACCTAAAAGGGAGGGTGGAGAGAAGACAAGGAAGGTGAATGAGGTGTTCCAATGTGAAATGCCGGAAACACAGAAACACAGACGACACACAACAAGAGGTGGCAATCTATTCATTAATTGCATTTAATCAATGAGCTCATTATCACTCATGCATTGTCCAACAGGTGTTGAAATAATGGGATTAAAAGGGGAGATCCCTTCAGAAAGACAGAAACAATAGCAAAGACAAAAAACACTTTTGGAATCTGCTTTTAGTCAACACATAAGGAAAGGGTGCACCGGTCCTGGAAATACTGCAATACCAGGTCAATGCGTGGAGTGGACAGAGCAAGCTCTATTTCCATCTCCCTGTTCTAAAAATCCATTTAATATATGGTCCCCAGATAGGGGACGTATCAGATATTAAACTGATAAGAACAGATACTACACTTGATCTTAGCCAAAAGGCCGAGAAGCGATAACCCGAACGGGCCGCGCGTTGCCCGAGCCTGCCCGATACTGCTGTTCAGCCCTTGCAGCGATTCAGCCTACTTCTAGGCAATTCCATGGGGCCCTGCAGGCTCACACACTCACAGCTACACGGGAGGTGAATAAAGGCCGGAGAGGAAGCCAGACAGGATTTGCTTCTTTTGCTTGCACCACAATGCAGTGCGGAAAGAGGAGGAATCTACATAAAAACGCCTTCCTGGCAACGCCCAAATGCCCTGCTGCCATGCAGATAAACACTGGCAGCGGCAGCAAGTGCATGCCCACAGCCACCCCTTGTTCCTTCACACCTTGTATCAGCTGTAATCCAGTCCAGTCCAGTGCTGCCTGCTGAGCAGCACTGACCAACACTGCCTGGGCCCAGGCTTTTATCTCTGAGGCCCCATTATGAAGAAAGCTGGCTCTGGAATCCTGAGGGCTCCACTATGACACGTGCAAAGTTCCGTCTGAACTTTATATAAGACGGTGAGGCTCAGTCAGTCACTCAGTGTTGCCTGAGAGGGCAACACTGCAACAGCCGGCCGCCAGGCTGTCTTTTTTTTGCACAGCTAGTTGCCTCCAGGAGGCCACAGGAGGGAGACAAGGGACTGCAAAATGGAAAATAGGCATCCACCAACTTTACAGACAACTTCTCCTTGCTCCTACAACCTCCATCCTTGCACAGTTTGTTATTCTTCTAGGTAACATAGTAACAAATCCAAATTGCTGCTCTCTTTGTAGGCAAGCAAGGCTTTGTTGCAACTGCAATTCTTACTTCTTCTTGAAATGTAGGGACGACAGTACATTCCATCACATCCATCTAGTGTACACAGGTAGGTCCATTGTGGCGGGCAGGCGAGCGGGCGGGCTGCTTTATTGGCTGTTTGCTGTTCCCCTACTCCACTCCACTATTTGACTGTTGTGCTGCATCAATCAATCAATCAATCAATCAATCAATCAATCAATCAATCAATCAATCAATCAGTGGCTGGCTCAGGTGCAGCTCTTTAACTTACCTAAAAGGGAGGGCGGAGAGAAGACAAGGAAGGTGAATGAGGTGTTCCAATGTGAAATGCCGGAAACACAGAAACACAGACGACACACAACAAGAGGTGGCAATCTATTCATTAATTGCATTTAATCAATGAGCTCATTATCACTCATGCATTGTCCAACAGGTGTTGAAATAATGGGATTAAAAGGGGAGATCCCTTCAGAAAGACAGAAACAATAGCAAAGACAAAAAACACTTTTGGAATCTGCTTTTAGTCAACACATAAGGAAAGGGTGCACCGGTCCTGGAAATACTGCAATACCAGGTCAATGCGTGGAGTGGACAGAGCAAGCTCTATTTCCATCTCCCTGTTCTAAAAATCCATTTAATATATGGTCCCCAGATAGGGGACGTATCAGATATTAAACTGATAAGAACAGATACTACACTTGATCTTAGCCAAAAGGCCGAGAAGCGATAACCCGAACGGGCCGCGCGTTGCCCGAGCCTGCCCGATACTGCTGTTCAGCCCTTGCAGCGATTCAGCCTACTTCTAGGCAATTCCATGGGGCCCTGCAGGCTCACACACTCACAGCTACACGGGAGGTGAATAAAGGCCGGAGAGGAAGCCAGACAGGATTTGCTTCTTTTGCTTGCACCACAATGCAGTGCTGAAAGAGGAGGAATCTACATAAAAACGCCTTCCTGGCAACGCCCAAATGCCCTGCTGCCATGCAGATAAACACTGGCAGCGGCAGCAAGTGCATGCCCACAGCCACCCCTTGTTCCTTCACACCTTGTATCAGCTGTAATCCAGTCCAGTCCAGTGCTGCCTGCTGAGCAGCACTGACGAACACTGCCTGGGCCCAGGCTTTTATCTCTGAGGCCCCATTATGATGTCAGAAAGCTGGCTCTGGAATCCTGAGGGCTCCACTATGACACGTGCAAAGTTCCGTCTGAACTTTATATAAGACGGTGAGGCTCAGTCAGTCACTCAGTGTTGCCTGAGAGGGCAACACTGCAACAGCCGGCCGCCAGGCTGTCTTTTTTTTGCACAGCTAGTTGCCTCCAGGAGGCCACAGGAGGGAGACAAGGGACTGCAAAATGGAAAATAGGCATCCACCAACTTTACAGACAACTTCTCCTTGCTCCTACAACCTCCATCCTTGCACAGTTTGTTATTCTTCTAGGTAACATAGTAACAAATCCAAATTGCTGCTCTCTTTGTAGGCAAGCAAGGCTTTGTTGCAACTGCAATTCTTACTTCTTCTTGAAATGTAGGGACGACAGTACATTCCATCACATCCATCTAGTGTACACAGGTAGGTCCATTGTGGCGGGCAGGCGAGCGGGCGGGCTGCTTTATTGGCTGTTTGCTGTTCCCCTACTCCACTCCACTATTTGACTGTTGTGCTGCATCAATCAATCAATCAATCAATCAATCAATCAATCAATCAATCAATCAATCAATCAGTGGCTGGCTCAGGTGCAGCTCTTTAACTTACCTAAAAGGGAGGGCGGAGAGAAGACAAGGAAGGTGAATGAGGTGTTCCAATGTGAAATGCCGGAAACACAGAAACACAGACGACACACAACAAGAGGTGGCAATCTATTCATTAATTGCATTTAATCAATGAGCTCATTATCACTCATGCATTGTCCAACAGGTGTTGAAATAATGGGATTAAAAGGGGAGATCCCTTCAGAAAGACAGAAACAATAGCAAAGACAAAAAACACTTTTGGAATCTGCTTTTAGTCAACACATAAGGAAAGGGTGCACCGGTCCTGGAAATACTGCAATACCAGGTCAATGCGTGGAGTGGACAGAGCAAGCTCTATTTCCATCTCCCTGTTCTAAAAATCCATTTAATATATGGTCCCCAGATAGGGGACGTATCCGATATTAAACTGATAAGAACAGATACTACACTTGATCTTAGCCAAAAGGCCGAGAAGCGATAACCCGAACGGGCCGCGCGTTGCCCGAGCCTGCCCGATACTGCTGTTCAGCCCTTGCAGCGATTCAGCCTACTTCTAGGCAATTCCATGGGGCCCTGCAGGCTCACACACTCACAGCTACACGGGAGGTGAATAAAGGCCGGAGAGGAAGCCAGACAGGATTTGCTTCTTTTGCTTGCACCACAATGCAGTGCTGAAAGAGGAGGAATCTACATAAAAACGCCTTCCTGGCAACGCCCAAATGCCCTGCTGCCATGCAGATAAACACTGGCAGCGGCAGCAAGTGCATGCCCACAGCCACCCCTTGTTCCTTCACACCTTGTATCAGCTGTAATCCAGTCCAGTCCAGTGCTGCCTGCTGAGCAGCACTGACCAACACTGCCTGGGCCCAGGCTTTTATCTCTGAGGCCCCATTATGATGTCAGAAAGCTGGCTCTGGAATCCTGAGGGCTCCACTATGACACGTGCAAAGTTCCGTCTGAACTTTATATAAGACGGTGAGGCTCAGTCAGTCACTCAGTGTTGCCTGAGAGGGCAACACTGCAACAGCCGGCCGCCAGGCTGTCTTTTTTTTGCACAGCTAGTTGCCTCCAGGAGGCCACAAGAGGGAGACAAGGGACTGCAAAATGGAAAATAGGCATCCACCAACTTTACAGACAACTTCTCCTTGCTCCTACAACCTCCATCCTTGCACAGTTTGTTATTCTTCTAGGTAACATAGTAACAAATCCAAATTGCTGCTCTCTTTGTAGGCAAGCAAGGCTTTGTTGCAACTGCAATTCTTACTTCTTCTTGAAATGTAGGGACGACAGTACATTCCATCACATCCATCTAGTGTACACAGGTAGGTCCATTGTGGCGGGCAGGCGAGCGGGCGGGCTGCTTTATTGGCTGTTTGCTGTTCCCCTACTCCACTCCACTATTTGACTGTTGTGCTGCATCAATCAATCAATCAATCAATCAATCAATCAATCAGTGGCTGGCTCAGGTGCAGCTCTTTAACTTACCTAAAAGGGAGGGCGGAGAGAAGACAAGGAAGGTGAATGAGGTGTTCCAATGTGAAATGCCGGAAACACAGAAACACAGACGACACACAACAAGAGGTGGCAATCTATTCATTAATTGCATTTAATCAATGAGCTCATTATCACTCATGCATTGTCCAACAGGTGTTGAAATAATGGGATTAAAAGGGGAGATCCCTTCAGAAAGACAGAAACAATAGCAAAGACAAAAAACACTTTTGGAATCTGCTTTTAGTCAACACATAAGGAAAGGGTGCACCGGTCCTGGAAATACTGCAATACCAGGTCAATGCGTGGAGTGGACAGAGCAAGCTCTATTTCCATCTCCCTGTTCTAAAAATCCATTTAATATATGGTCCCCAGATAGGGGACGTATCAGATATTAAACTGATAAGAACAGATACTACACTTGATCTTAGCCAAAAGGCCGAGAAGCGATAACCCGAACGGGCCGCGCGTTGCCCGAGCCTGCCCGATACTGCTGTTCAGCCCTTGCAGCGATTCAGCCTACTTCTAGGCAATTCCATGGGGCCCTGCAGGCTCACACACTCACAGCTACACGGGAGGTGAATAAAGGCCGGAGAGGAAGCCAGACAGGATTTGCTTCTTTTGCTTGCACCACAATGCAGTGCTGAAAGAGGAGGAATCTACATAAAAACGCCTTCCTGGCAACGCCCAAATGCCCTGCTGCCATGCAGATAAACACTGGCAGTGGCAGCAAGTGCATGCCCACAGCCACCCCTTGTTCCTTCACACCTTGTATCAGCTGTAATCCAGTCCAGTCCAGTGCTGCCTGCTGAGCAGCACTGACCAACACTGCCTGGGCCCAGGCTTTTATCTCTGAGGCCCCATTATGATGTCAGAAAGCTGGCTCTGGAATCCTGAGGGCTCCACTATGACACGTGCAAAGTTCCGTCTGAACTTTATATAAGACGGTGAGGCTCAGTCAGTCACTCAGTGTTGCCTGAGAGGGCAACACTGCAACAGCCGGCCGCCAGGCTGTCTTTTTTTTGCACAGCTAGTTGCCTCCAGGAGGCCACAAGAGGGAGACAAGGGACTGCAAAATGGAAAATAGGCATCCACCAACTTTACAGACAACTTCTCCTTGCTCCTACAACCACCATCCTTGCACAGTTTGTTATTCTTCTAGGTAACATAGTAACAAATCCAAATTGCTGCTCTCTTTGTAGGCAAGCAAGGCTTTGTTGCAACTGCAATTCTTACTTCTTCTTGAAATGTAGGGACGACAGTACATTCCATCACATCCATCTAGTGTACACAGGTAGGTCCATTGTGGCGGGCAGGCGAGCGGGCGGGCTGCTTTATTGGCTGTTTGCTGTTCCCCTACTCCACTCCACTATTTGACTGTTGTGCTGCATCAATCAATCAATCAATCAATCAATCAATCAATCAATCAATCAATCAAGCAATCAATCAGTGGCTGGCTCAGGTGCAGCTCTTTAACTTACCTAAAAGGGAGGGCGGAGAGAAGACAAGGAAGGTGAATGAGGTGTTCCAATGTGAAATGCCGGAAACACAGAAACACAGACGACACACAACAAGAGGTGGCAATCTATTCATTAATTGCATTTAATCAATGAGCTCATTATCACTCATGCATTGTCCAACAGGTGTTGAAATAATGGGATTAAAAGGGGAGATCCCTTCAGAAAGACAGAAACAATAGCAAAGACAAAAAACACTTTTGGAATCTGCTTTTAGTCAACACATAAGGAAAGGGTGCACCGGTCCTGGAAATACTGCAATACCAGGTCAATGCGTGGAGTGGACAGAGCAAGCTCTATTTCCATCTCCCTGTTCTAAAAATCCATTTAATATATGGTCCCCAGATAGGGGACGTATCAGATATTAAACTGATAAGAACAGATACTACACTTGATCTTAGCCAAAAGGCCGAGAAGCGATAACCCGAACGGGCCGCGCGTTGCCCGAGCCTGCCCGATACTGCTGTTCAGCCCTTGCAGCGATTCAGCCTACTTCTAGGCAATTCCATGGGGCCCTGCAGGCTCACACACTCACAGCTACACGGGAGGTGAATAAAGGCCGGAGAGGAAGCCAGACAGGATTTGCTTCTTTTGCTTGCACCACAATGCAGTGCTGAAAGAGGAGGAATCTACATAAAAACGCCTTCCTGGCAACGCCCAAATGCCCTGCTGCCATGCAGATAAACACTGGCAGCGGCAGCAAGTGCATGCCCACAGCCACCCCTTGTTCCTTCACACCTTGTATCAGCTGTAATCCAGTCCAGTCCAGTGCTGCCTGCTGAGCAGCACTGACCAACACTGCCTGGGCCCAGGCTTTTATCTCTGAGGCCCCATTATGATGTCAGAAAGCTGGCTCTGGAATCCTGAGGGCTCCACTATGACACGTGCAAAGTTCCGTCTGAACTTTATATAAGACGGTGAGGCTCAGTCAGTCACTCAGTGTTGCCTGAGAGGGCAACACTGCAACAGCCGGCCGCCAGGCTGTCTTTTTTTTGCACAGCTAGTTGCCTCCAGGAGGCCACAAGAGGGAGACAAGGGACTGCAAAATGGAAAATAGGCATCCACCAACTTTACAGACAACTTCTCCTTGCTCCTACAACCTCCATCCTTGCACAGTTTGTTATTCTTCTAGGTAACATAGTAAGAAATCCAAATTGCTGCTCTCTTTGTAGGCAAGCAAGGCTTTGTTGCAACTGCAATTCTTACTTCTTCTTGAAATGTAGGGACGACAGTACATTCCATCACATCCATCTAGTGTACACAGGTAGGTCCATTGTGGCGGGCAGGCGAGCGGGCGGGCTGCTTTATTGGCTGTTTGCTGTTCCCCTACTCCACTCCACTATTTGACTGTTGTGCTGCATCAATCAATCAATCAATCAATCAATCAATCAATCAATCAATCAATCAATCAATCAATCAGTGGCTGGCTCAGGTGCAGCTCTTTAACTTACCTAAAAGGGAGGGCGGAGAGAAGACAAGGAAGGTGAATGAGGTGTTCCAATGTGAAATGCCGGAAACACAGAAACACAGACGACACACAACAAGAGGTGGCAATCTATTCATTAATTGCATTTAATCAATGAGCTCATTATCACTCATGCATTGTCCAACAGGTGTTGAAATAATGGGATTAAAAGGGGAGATCCCTTCAGAAAGACAGAAACAATAGCAAAGACAAAAAACACTTTTGGAATCTGCTTTTAGTCAACACATAAGGAAAGGGTGCACCGGTCCTGGAAATACTGCAATACCAGGTCAATGCGTGGAGTGGACAGAGCAAGCTCTATTTCCATCTCCCTGTTCTAAAAATCCATTTAATATATGGTCCCCAGATAGGGGACGTATCAGATATTAAACTGATAAGAACAGATACTACACTTGATCTTAGCCAAAAGGCCGAGAAGCGATAACCCGAACGGGCCGCGCGTTGCCCGAGCCTGCCCGATACTGCTGTTCAGCCCTTGCAGCGATTCAGCCTACTTCTAGGCAATTCCATGGGGCCCTGCAGGCTCACACACTCACAGCTACACGGGAGGTGAATAAAGGCCGGAGAGGAAGCCAGACAGGATTTGCTTCTTTTGCTTGCACCACAATGCAGTGCTGAAAGAGGAGGAATCTACATAAAAACGCCTTCCTGGCAACGCCCAAATGCCCTGCTGCCATGCAGATAAACACTGGCAGCGGCAGCAAGTGCATGCCCACAGCCACCCCTTGTTCCTTCACACCTTGTATCAGCTGTAATCCAGTCCAGTCCAGTGCTGCCTGCTGAGCAGCACTGACCAACACTGCCTGGGCCCAGGCTTTTATCTCTGAGGCCCCATTATGATGTCAGAAAGCTGGCTCTGGAATCCTGAGGGCTCCACTATGACACGTGCAAAGTTCCGTCTGAACTTTATATAAGACGGTGAGGCTCAGTCAGTCACTCAGTGTTGCCTGAGAGGGCAACACTGCAACAGCCGGCCGCCAGGCTGTCTTTTTTTTGCACAGCTAGTTGCCTCCAGGAGGCCACAAGAGGGAGACAAGGGACTGCAAAATGGAAAATAGGCATCCACCAACTTTACAGACAACTTCTCCTTGCTCCTACAACCACCATCCTTGCACAGTTTGTTATTCTTCTAGGTAACATAGTAACAAATCCAAATTGCTGCTCTCTTTGTAGGCAAGCAAGGCTTTGTTGCAACTGCAATTCTTACTTCTTCTTGAAATGTAGGGACGACAGTACATTCCATCACATCCATCTAGTGTACACAGGTAGGTCCATTGTGGCGGGCAGGCGAGCGGGCGGGCTGCTTTATTGGCTGTTTGCTGTTCCCCTACTCCACTCCACTATTTGACTGTTGTGCTGCATCAATCAATCAATCAATCAATCAATCAATCAATCAATCAAGCAATCAATCAGTGGCTGGCTCAGGTGCAGCTCTTTAACTTACCTAAAAGGGAGGGCGGAGAGAAGACAAGGAAGGTGAATGAGGTGTTCCAATGTGAAATGCCGGAAACACAGAAACACAGACGACACACAACAAGAGGTGGCAATCTATTCATTAATTGCATTTAATCAATGAGCTCATTATCACTCATGCATTGTCCAACAGGTGTTGAAATAATGGGATTAAAAGGGGAGATCCCTTCAGAAAGACAGAAACAATAGCAAAGACAAAAAACACTTTTGGAATCTGCTTTTAGTCAACACATAAGGAAAGGGTGCACCGGTCCTGGAAATACTGCAATACCAGGTCAATGCGTGGAGTGGACAGAGCAAGCTCTATTTCCATCTCCCTGTTCTAAAAATCCATTTAATATATGGTCCCCAGATAGGGGACGTATCAGATATTAAACTGATAAGAACAGATACTACACTTGATCTTAGCCAAAAGGCCGAGAAGCGATAACCCGAACGGGCCGCGCGTTGCCCGAGCCTGCCCGATACTGCTGTTCAGCCCTTGCAGCGATTCAGCCTACTTCTAGGCAATTCCATGGGGCCCTGCAGGCTCACACACTCACAGCTACACGGGAGGTGAATAAAGGCCGGAGAGGAAGCCAGACAGGATTTGCTTCTTTTGCTTGCACCACAATGCAGTGCTGAAAGAGGAGGAATCTACATAAAAACGCCTTCCTGGCAACGCCCAAATGCCCTGCTGCCATGCAGATAAACACTGGCAGCGGCAGCAAGTGCATGCCCACAGCCACCCCTTGTTCCTTCACACCTTGTATCAGCTGTAATCCAGTCCAGTCCAGTGCTGCCTGCTGAGCAGCACTGACCAACACTGCCTGGGCCCAGGCTTTTATCTCTGAGGCCCCATTATGATGTCAGAAAGCTGGCTCTGGAATCCTGAGGGCTCCACTATGACACGTGCAAAGTTCCGTCTGAACTTTATATAAGACGGTGAGGCTCAGTCAGTCACTCAGTGTTGCCTGAGAGGGCAACACTGCAACAGCCGGCCGCCAGGCTGTCTTTTTTTTGCACAGCTAGTTGCCTCCAGGAGGCCACAAGAGGGAGACAAGGGACTGCAAAATGGAAAATAGGCATCCACCAACTTTACAGACAACTTCTCCTTGCTCCTACAACCTCCA
The DNA here is from genome assembly GCF_050947455.1 of Rhinoderma darwinii. NCBI lineage: Eukaryota > Metazoa > Chordata > Amphibia > Anura > Rhinodermatidae > Rhinoderma > Rhinoderma darwinii. The sequence goes on along the minus strand of NC_134688.1, from coordinate 466,181,205 downwards.
TCCTTGCACAGTTTGTTATTCTTCTAGGTAACATAGTAAGAAATCCAAATTGCTGCTCTCTTTGTAGGCAAGCAAGGCTTTGTTGCAACTGCAATTCTTACTTCTTCTTGAAATGTAGGGACGACAGTACATTCCATCACATCCATCTAGTGTACACAGGTAGGTCCATTGTGGCGGGCAGGCGAGCGGGCGGGCTGCTTTATTGGCTGTTTGCTGTTCCCCTACTCCACTCCACTATTTGACTGTTGTGCTGCATCAATCAATCAATCAATCAATCAATCAATCAATCAATCAATCAATCAATCAATCAATCAAGTGGCTGGCTCAGGTGCAGCTCTTTAACTTACCTAAAAGGGAGGGCGGAGAGAAGACAAGGAAGGTGAATGAGGTGTTCCAATGTGAAATGCCGGAAACACAGAAACACAGACGACACACAACAAGAGGTGGCAATCTATTCATTAATTGCATTTAATCAATGAGCTCATTATCACTCATGCATTGTCCAACAGGTGTTGAAATAATGGGATTAAAAGGGGAGATCCCTTCAGAAAGACAGAAACAATAGCAAAGACAAAAAACACTTTTGGAATCTGCTTTTAGTCAACACATAAGGAAAGGGTGCACCGGTCCTGGAAATACTGCAATACCAGGTCAATGCGTGGAGTGGACAGAGCAAGCTCTATTTCCATCTCCCTGTTCTAAAAATCCATTTAATATATGGTCCCCAGATAGGGGACGTATCAGATATTAAACTGATAAGAACAGATACTACACTTGATCTTAGCCAAAAGGCCGAGAAGCGATAACCCGAACGGGCCGCGCGTTGCCCGAGCCTGCCCGATACTGCTGTTCAGCCCTTGCAGCGATTCAGCCTACTTCTAGGCAATTCCATGGGGCCCTGCAGGCTCACACACTCACAGCTACACGGGAGGTGAATAAAGGCCGGAGAGGAAGCCAGACAGGATTTGCTTCTTTTGCTTGCACCACAATGCAGTGCTGAAAGAGGAGGAATCTACATAAAAACGCCTTCCTGGCAACGCCCAAATGCCCTGCTGCCATGCAGATAAACACTGGCAGCGGCAGCAAGTGCATGCCCACAGCCACCCCTTGTTCCTTCACACCTTGTATCAGCTGTAATCCAGTCCAGTCCAGTGCTGCCTGCTGAGCAGCACTGACCAACACTGCCTGGGCCCAGGCTTTTATCTCTGAGGCCCCATTATGATGTCAGAAAGCTGGCTCTGGAATCCTGAGGGCTCCACTATGACACGTGCAAAGTTCCGTCTGAACTTTATATAAGACGGTGAGGCTCAGTCAGTCACTCAGTGTTGCCTGAGAGGGCAACACTGCAACAGCCGGCCGCCAGGCTGTCTTTTTTTTGCACAGCTAGTTGCCTCCAGGAGGCCACAAGAGGGAGACAAGGGACTGCAAAATGGAAAATAGGCATCCACCAACTTTACAGACAACTTCTCCTTGCTCCTACAACCTCCATCCTTGCACAGTTTGTTATTCTTCTAGGTAACATAGTAACAAATCCAAATTGCTGCTCTCTTTGTAGGCAAGCAAGGCTTTGTTGCAACTGCAATTCTTACTTCTTCTTGAAATGTAGGGACGACAGTACATTCCATCACATCCATCTAGTGTACACAGGTAGGTCCATTGTGGCGGGCAGGCGAGCGGGCGGGCTGCTTTATTGGCTGTTTGCTGTTCCCCTACTCCACTCCACTATTTGACTGTTGTGCTGCATCAATCAATCAATCAATCAATCAATCAATCAATCAATCAATCAATCAATCAATCAATCAGTGGCTGGCTCAGGTGCAGCTCTTTAACTTACCTAAAAGGGAGGGCGGAGAGAAGACAAGGAAGGTGAATGAGGTGTTCCAATGTGAAATGCCGGAAACACAGAAACACAGACGACACACAACAAGAGGTGGCAATCTATTCATTAATTGCATTTAATCAATGAGCTCATTATCACTCATGCATTGTCCAACAGGTGTTGAAATAATGGGATTAAAAGGGGAGATCCCTTCAGAAAGACAGAAACAATAGCAAAGACAAAAAACACTTTTGGAATCTGCTTTTAGTCAACACATAAGGAAAGGGTGCACCGGTCCTGGAAATACTGCAATACCAGGTCAATGCGTGGAGTGGACAGAGCAAGCTCTATTTCCATCTCCCTGTTCTAAAAATCCATTTAATATATGGTCCCCAGATAGGGGACGTATCAGATATTAAACTGATAAGAACAGATACTACACTTGATCTTAGCCAAAAGGCCGAGAAGCGATAACCCGAACGGGCCGCGCGTTGCCCGAGCCTGCCCGATACTGCTGTTCAGCCCTTGCAGCGATTCAGCCTACTTCTAGGCAATTCCATGGGGCCCTGCAGGCTCACACACTCACAGCTACACGGGAGGTGAATAAAGGCCGGAGAGGAAGCCAGACAGGATTTGCTTCTTTTGCTTGCACCACAATGCAGTGCTGAAAGAGGAGGAATCTACATAAAAACGCCTTCCTGGCAACGCCCAAATGCCCTGCTGCCATGCAGATAAACACTGGCAGTGGCAGCAAGTGCATGCCCACAGCCACCCCTTGTTCCTTCACACCTTGTATCAGCTGTAATCCAGTCCAGTCCAGTGCTGCCTGCTGAGCAGCACTGACCAACACTGCCTGGGCCCAGGCTTTTATCTCTGAGGCCCCATTATGATGTCAGAAAGCTGGCTCTGGAATCCTGAGGGCTCCACTATGACACGTGCAAAGTTCCGTCTGAACTTTATATAAGACGGTGAGGCTCAGTCAGTCACTCAGTGTTGCCTGAGAGGGCAACACTGCAACAGCCGGCCGCCAGGCTGTCTTTTTTTTGCACAGCTAGTTGCCTCCAGGAGGCCACAAGAGGGAGACAAGGGACTGCAAAATGGAAAATAGGCATCCACCAACTTTACAGACAACTTCTCCTTGCTCCTACAACCTCCATCCTTGCACAGTTTGTTATTCTTCTAGGTAACATAGTAACAAATCCAAATTGCTGCTCTCTTTGTAGGCAAGCAAGGCTTTGTTGCAACTGCAATTCTTACTTCTTCTTGAAATGTAGGGACGACAGTACATTCCATCACATCCATCTAGTGTACACAGGTAGGTCCATTGTGGCGGGCAGGCGAGCGGGCGGGCTGCTTTATTGGCTGTTTGCTGTTCCCCTACTCCACTCCACTATTTGACTGTTGTGCTGCATCAATCAATCAATCAATCAATCAATCAATCAATCAATCAATCAATCAGTGGCTGGCTCAGGTGCAGCTCTTTAACTTACCTAAAAGGGAGGGCGGAGAGAAGACAAGGAAGGTGAATGAGGTGTTCCAATGTGAAATGCCGGAAACACAGAAACACAGACGACACACAACAAGAGGTGGCAATCTATTCATTAATTGCATTTAATCAATGAGCTCATTATCACTCATGCATTGTCCAACAGGTGTTGAAATAATGGGATTAAAAGGGGAGATCCCTTCAGAAAGACAGAAACAATAGCAAAGACAAAAAACACTTTTGGAATCTGCTTTTAGTCAACACATAAGGAAAGGGTGCACCGGTCCTGGAAATACTGCAATACCAGGTCAATGCGTGGAGTGGACAGAGCAAGCTCTATTTCCATCTCCCTGTTCTAAAAATCCATTTAATATATGGTCCCCAGATAGGGGACGTATCAGATATTAAACTGATAAGAACAGATACTACACTTGATCTTAGCCAAAAGGCCGAGAAGCGATAACCCGAACGGGCCGCGCGTTGCCCGAGCCTGCCCGATACTGCTGTTCAGCCCTTGCAGCGATTCAGCCTACTTCTAGGCAATTCCATGGGGCCCTGCAGGCTCACACACTCACAGCTACACGGGAGGTGAATAAAGGCCGGAGAGGAAGCCAGACAGGATTTGCTTCTTTTGCTTGCACCACAATGCAGTGCTGAAAGAGGAGGAATCTACATAAAAACGCCTTCCTGGCAACGCCCAAATGCCCTGCTGCCATGCAGATAAACACTGGCAGCGGCAGCAAGTGCATGCCCACAGCCACCCCTTGTTCCTTCACACCTTGTATCAGCTGTAATCCTGTCCAGTCCAGTGCTGCCTGCTGAGCAGCACTGACCAACACTGCCTGGGCCCAGGCTTTTATCTCTGAGGCCCCATTATGATGTCAGAAAGCTGGCTCTGGAATCCTGAGGGCTCCACTATGACACGTGCAAAGTTCCGTCTGAACTTTATATAAGACGGTGAGGCTCAGTCAGTCACTCAGTGTTGCCTGAGAGGGCAACACTGCAACAGCCGGCCGCCAGGCTGTCTTTTTTTTGCACAGCTAGTTGCCTCCAGGAGGCCACAAGAGGGAGACAAGGGACTGCAAAATGGAAAATAGGCATCCACCAACTTTACAGACAACTTCTCCTTGCTCCTACAACCTCCATCCTTGCACAGTTTGTTATTCTTCTAGGTAACATAGTAACAAATCCAAATTGCTGCTCTCTTTGTAGGCAAGCAAGGCTTTGTTGCAACTGCAATTCTTACTTCTTCTTGAAATGTAGGGACGACAGTACATTCCATCACATCCATCTAGTGTACACAGGTAGGTCCATTGTGGCGGGCAGGCGAGCGGGCGGGCTGCTTTATTGGCTGTTTGCTGTTCCCCTACTCCACTCCACTATTTGACTGTTGTGCTGCATCAATCAATCAATCAATCAATCAATCAATCAATCAATCAGTGGCTGGCTCAGGTGCAGCTCTTTAACTTACCTAAAAGGGAGGGCAGAGAGAAGACAAGGAAGGTGAATGAGGTGTTCCAATGTGAAATGCCGGAAACACAGAAACACAGACGACACACAACAAGAGGTGGCAATCTATTCATTAATTGCATTTAATCAATGAGCTCATTATCACTCATGCATTGTCCAACAGGTGTTGAAATAATGGGATTAAAAGGGGAGATCCCTTCAGAAAGACAGAAACAATAGCAAAGACAAAAAACACTTTTGGAATCTGCTTTTAGTCAACACATAAGGAAAGGGTGCACCGGTCCTGGAAATACTGCAATACCAGGTCAATGCGTGGAGTGGACAGAGCAAGCTCTATTTCCATCTCCCTGTTCTAAAAATCCATTTAATATATGGTCCCCAGATAGGGGACGTATCAGATATTAAACTGATAAGAACAGATACTACACTTGATCTTAGCCAAAAGGCCGAGAAGCGATAACCCGAACGGGCCGCGCGTTGCCCGAGCCTGCCCGATACTGCTGTTCAGCCCTTGCAGCGATTCAGCCTACTTCTAGGCAATTCCATGGGGCCCTGCAGGCTCACACACTCACAGCTACACGGGAGGTGAATAAAGGCCGGAGAGGAAGCCAGACAGGATTTGCTTCTTTTGCTTGCACCACAATGCAGTGCTGAAAGAGGAGGAATCTACATAAAAACGCCTTCCTGGCAACGCCCAAATGCCCTGCTGCCATGCAGATAAACACTGGCAGCGGCAGCAAGTGCATGCCCACAGCCACCCCTTGTTCCTTCACACCTTGTCTTGTATCAGCTGTAATCCAGTCCAGTCCAGTGCTGCCTGCTGAGCAGCACTGACCAACACTGCCTGGGCCCAGGCTTTTATCTCTGAGGCCCCATTATGATGTCAGAAAGCTGGCTCTGGAATCCTGAGGGCTCCACTATGACACGTGCAAAGTTCCGTCTGAACTTTATATAAGACGGTGAGGCTCAGTCAGTCACTCAGTGTTGCCTGAGAGGGCAACACTGCAACAGCCGGCCGCCAGGCTGTCTTTTTTTTGCACAGCTAGTTGCCTCCAGGAGGCCACAAGAGGGAGACAAGGGACTGCAAAATGGAAAATAGGCATCCACCAACTTTACAGACAACTTCTCCTTGCTCCTACAACCTCCATCCTTGCACAGTTTGTTATTCTTCTAGGTAACATAGTAACAAATCCAAATTGCTGCTCTCTTTGTAGGCAAGCAAGGCTTTGTTGCAACTGCAATTCTTACTTCTTCTTGAAATGTAGGGACGACAGTACATTCCATCACATCCATCTAGTGTACACAGGTAGGTCCATTGTGGCGGGCAGGCGAGCGGGCGGGCTGCTTTATTGGCTGTTTGCTGTTCCCCTACTCCACTCCACTATTTGACTGTTGTGCTGCATCAATCAATCAATCAATCAATCAATCAATCAATCAATCAATCAAGTGGCTGGCTCAGGTGCAGCTCTTTAACTTACCTAAAAGGGAGGGCGGAGAGAAGACAAGGAAGGTGAATGAGGTGTTCCAATGTGAAATGCCGGAAACACAGAAACACAGACGACACACAACAAGAGGTGGCAATCTATTCATTAATTGCATTTAATCAATGAGCTCATTATCACTCATGCATTGTCCAACAGGTGTTGAAATAATGGGATTAAAAGGGGAGATCCCTTCAGAAAGACAGAAACAATAGCAAAGACAAAAAACACTTTTGGAATCTGCTTTTAGTCAACACATAAGGAAAGGGTGCACCGGTCCTGGAAATACTGCAATACCAGGTCAATGCGTGGAGTGGACAGAGCAAGCTCTATTTCCATCTCCCTGTTCTAAAAATCCATTTAATATATGGTCCCCAGATAGGGGACGTATCAGATATTAAACTGATAAGAACAGATACTACACTTGATCTTAGCCAAAAGGCCGAGAAGCGATAACCCGAACGGGCCGCGCGTTGCCCGAGCCTGCCCGATACTGCTGTTCAGCCCTTGCAGCGATTCAGCCTACTTCTAGGCAATTCCATGGGGCCCTGCAGGCTCACACACTCACAGCTACACGGGAGGTGAATAAAGGCCGGAGAGGAAGCCAGACAGGATTTGCTTCTTTTGCTTGCACCACAATGCAGTGCTGAAAGAGGAGGAATCTACATAAAAATGCCTTCCTGGCAACGCCCAAATGCCCTGCTGCCATGCAGATAAACACTGGCAGCGGCAGCAAGTGCATGCCCACAGCCACCCCTTGTTCCTTCACACCTTGTATCAGCTGTAATCCAGTCCAGTCCAGTGCTGCCTGCTGAGCAGCACTGACCAACACTGCCTGGGCCCAGGCTTTTATCTCTGAGGCCCCATTATGGTGTCAGAAAGCTGGCTCTGGAATCCTGAGGGCTCCACTATGACACGTGCAAAGTTCCGTCTGAACTTTATATAAGACGGTGAGGCTCAGTCAGTCACTCAGTGTTGCCTGAGAGGGCAACACTGCAACAGCCGGCCGCCAGGCTGTCTTTTTTTTGCACAGCTAGTTGCCTCCAGGAGGCCACAAGAGGGAGACAAGGGACTGCAAAATGGAAAATAGGCATCCACCAACTTTACAGACAACTTCTCCTTGCTCCTACAACCTCCATCCTTGCACAGTTTGTTATTCTTCTAGGTAACATAGTAACAAATCCAAATTGCTGCTCTCTTTGTAGGCAAGCAAGGCTTTGTTGCAACTGCAATTCTTACTTCTTCTTGAAATGTAGGGACGACAGTACATTCCATCACATCCATCTAGTGTACACAGGTAGGTCCATTGTGGCGGGCAGGCGAGCGGGCGGGCTGCTTTATTGGCTGTTTGCTGTTCCCCTACTCCACTCCACTATTTGACTGTTGTGCTGCATCAATCAATCAATCAATCAATCAATCAATCAATCAATCAATCAATCAATCAATCAGTGGCTGGCTCAGGTGCAGCTCTTTAACTTACCTAAAAGGGAGGGCGGAGAGAAGACAAGGAAGGTGAATGAGGTGTTCCAATGTGAAATGCCGGAAACACAGAAACACAGACGACACACAACAAGAGGTGGCAATCTATTCATTAATTGCATTTAATCAATGAGCTCATTATCACTCATGCATTGTCCAACAGGTGTTGAAATAATGGGATTAAAAGGGGAGATCCCTTCAGAAAGACAGAAACAATAGCAAAGACAAAAAACACTTTTGGAATCTGCTTTTAGTCAACACATAAGGAAAGGGTGCACCGGTCCTGGAAATACTGCAATACCAGGTCAATGCGTGGAGTGGACAGAGCAAGCTCTATTTCCATCTCCCTGTTCTAAAAATCCATTTAATATATGGTCCCCAGATAGGGGACGTATCAGATATTAAACTGATAAGAACAGATACTACACTTGATCTTAGCCAAAAGGCCGAGAAGCGATAACCCGAACGGGCCGCGCGTTGCCCGAGCCTGCCCGATACTGCTGTTCAGCCCTTGCAGCGATTCAGCCTACTTCTAGGCAATTCCATGGGGCCCTGCAGGCTCACACACTCACAGCTACACGGGAGGTGAATAAAGGCCGGAGAGGAAGCCAGACAGGATTTGCTTCTTTTGCTTGCACCACAATGCAGTGCTGAAAGAGGAGGAATCTACATAAAAACGCCTTCCTGGCAACGCCCAAATGCCCTGCTGCCATGCAGATAAACACTGGCAGCGGCAGCAAGTGCATGCCCACAGCCACCCCTTGTTCCTTCACACCTTGTATCAGCTGTAATCCAGTCCAGTCCAGTGCTGCCTGCTGAGCAGCACTGACCAACACTGCCTGGGCCCAGGCTTTTATCTCTGAGGCCCCATTATGATGTCAGAAAGCTGGCTCTGGAATCCTGAGGGCTCCACTATGACACGTGCAAAGTTCCGTCTGAACTTTATATAAGACGGTGAGGCTCAGTCAGTCACTCAGTGTTGCCTGAGAGGGCAACACTGCAACAGCCGGCCGCCAGGCTGTCTTTTTTTTGCACAGCTAGTTGCCTCCAGGAGGCCACAAGAGGGAGACAAGGGACTGCAAAATGGAAAATAGGCATCCACCAACTTTACAGACAACTTCTCCTTGCTCCTACAACCTCCATCCTTGCACAGTTTGTTATTCTTCTAGGTAACATAGTAACAAATCCAAATTGCTGCTCTCTTTGTAGGCAAGCAAGGCTTTGTTGCAACTGCAATTCTTACTTCTTCTTGAAATGTAGGGACAACAGTACATTCCATCACATCCATCTAGTGTACACAGGTAGGTCCATTGTGGCGGGCAGGCGAGCGGGCGGGCTGCTTTATTGGCTGTTTGCTGTTCCCCTACTCCACTCCACTATTTGACTGTTGTGCTGCATCAATCAATCAATCAATCAATCAATCAATCAATCAATCAATCAATCAATCAATCAATCAGTGGCTGGCTCAGGTGCAGCTCTTTAACTTACCTAAAAGGGAGGGCGGAGAGAAGACAAGGAAGGTGAATGAGGTGTTCCAATGTGAAATGCCGGAAACACAGAAACACAGACGACACACAACAAGAGGTGGCAATCTATTCATTAATTGCATTTAATCAATGAGCTCATTATCACTCATGCATTGTCCAACAGGTGTTGAAATAATGGGATTAAAAGGGGAGATCCCTTCAGAAAGACAGAAACAATAGCAAAGACAAAAAACACTTTTGGAATCTGCTTTTAGTCAACACATAAGGAAAGGGTGCACCGGTCCTGGAAATACTGCAATACCAGGTCAATGCGTGGAGTGGACAGAGCAAGCTCTATTTCCATCTCCCTGTTCTAAAAATCCATTTAATATATGGTCCCCAGATAGGGGACGTATCAGATATTAAACTGATAAGAACAGATACTACACTTGATCTTAGCCAAAAGGCCGAGAAGCGATAACCCGAACGGGCCGCGCGTTGCCCGAGCCTGCCCGATACTGCTGTTCAGCCCTTGGAGCGATTCAGCCTACTTCTAGGCAATTCCATGGGGCCCTGCAGGCTCACACACTCACAGCTACACGGGAGGTGAATAAAGGCCGGAGAGGAAGCCAGACAGGATTTGCTTCTTTTGCTTGCACCACAATGCAGTGCTGAAAGAGGAGGAATCTACATAAAAACGCCTTCCTGGCAACGCCCAAATGCCCTGCTGCCATGCAGATAAACACTGGCAGCGGCAGCAAGTGCATGCCCACAGCCACCCCTTGTTCCTTCACACCTTGTATCAGCTGTAATCCAGTCCAGTCCAGTGCTGCCTGCTGAGCAGCACTGACCAACACTGCCTGGGCCCAGGCTTTTATCTCTGAGGCCCCATTATGATGTCAGAAAGCTGGCTCTGGAATCCTGAGGGCTCCACTATGACACGTGCAAAGTTCCGTCTGAACTTTATATAAGACGGTGAGGCTCAGTCAGTCACTCAGTGTTGCCTGAGAGGGCAACACTGCAACAGCCGGCCGCCAGGCTGTCTTTTTTTTGCACAGCTAGTTGCCTCCAGGAGGCCACAAGAGGGAGACAAGGGACTGCAAAATGGAAAATAGGCATCCACCAACTTTACAGACAACTTCTCCTTGCTCCTACAACCTCCATCCTTGCACAGTTTGTTATTCTTCTAGGTAACATAGTAACAAATCCAAATTGCTGCTCTCTTTGTAGGCAAGCAAGGCTTTGTTGCAACTGCAATTCTTACTTCTTCTTGAAATGTAGGGACGACAGTACATTCCATCACATCCATCTAGTGTACACAGGTAGGTCCATTGTGGCGGGCAGGCGAGCGGGCGGGCTGCTTTATTGGCTGTTTGCTGTTCCCCTACTCCACTCCACTATTTGACTGTTGTGCTGCATCAATCAATCAATCAATCAATCAATCAATCAATCAATCAATCAATCAATCAGTGGCTGGCTCAGGTGCAGCTCTTTAACTTACCTAAAAGGGAGGGCGGAGAGAAGACAAGGAAGGTGAATGAGGTGTTCCAATGTGAAATGCCGGAAACACAGAAACACAGACGACACACAACAAGAGGTGGCAATCTATTCATTAATTGCATTTAATCAATGAGCTCATTATCACTCATGCATTGTCCAACAGGTGTTGAAATAATGGGATTAAAAGGGGAGATCCCTTCAGAAAGACAGAAACAATAGCAAAGACAAAAAACACTTTTGGAATCTGCTTTTAGTCAACACATAAGGAAAGGGTGCACCGGTCCTGGAAATACTGCAATACCAGGTCAATGCGTGGAGTGGACAGAGCAAGCTCTATTTCCATCTCCCTGTTCTAAAAATCCATTTAATATATGGTCCCCAGATAGGGGACGTATCAGATATTAAACTGATAAGAACAGATACTACACTTGATCTTAGCCAAAAGGCCGAGAAGCGATAACCCGAACGGGCCGCGCGTTGCCCGAGCCTGCCCGATACTGCTGTTCAGCCCTTGCAGCGATTCAGCCTACTTCTAGGCAATTCCATGGGGCCCTGCAGGCTCACACACTCACAGCTACACGGGAGGTGAATAAAGGCCGGAGAGGAAGCCAGACAGGATTTGCTTCTTTTGCTTGCACCACAATGCAGTGCTGAAAGAGGAGGAATCTACATAAAAACGCCTTCCTGGCAACGCCCAAATGCCCTGCTGCCATGCAGATAAACACTGGCAGCGGCAGCAAGTGCATGCCCACAGCCACCCCTTGTTCCTTCACACCTTGTATCAGCTGTAATCCAGTCCAGTCCAGTGCTGCCTGCTGAGCAGCACTGACCAACACTGCCTGGGCCCAGGCTTTTATCTCTGAGGCCCCATTATGATGTCAGAAAGCTGGCTCTGGAATCCTGAGGGCTCCACTATGACACGTGCAAAGTTCCGTCTGAACTTTATATAAGACGGTGAGGCTCAGTCAGTCACTCAGTGTTGCCTGAGAGGGCAACACTGCAACAGCCGGCCGCCAGGCTGTCTTTTTTTTGCACAGCTAGTTGCCTCCAGGAGGCCACAAGAGGGAGACAAGGGACTGCAAAATGGAAAATAGGCATCCACCAACTTTACAGACAACTTCTCCTTGCTCCTACAACCTCCATCCTTGCACAGTTTGTTATTCTTCTAGGTAACATAGTAACAAATCCAAATTGCTGCTCTCTTTGTAGGCAAGCAAGGCTTTGTTGCAACTGCAATTCTTACTTCTTCTTGAAATGTAGGGACGACAGTACATTCCATCACATCCATCTAGTGTACACAGGTAGGTCCATTGTGGCGGGCAGGCGAGCGGGCGGGCTGCTTTATTGGCTGTTTGCTGTTCCCCTACTCCACTCCACTATTTGACTGTTGTGCTGCATCAATCAATCAATCAATCAATCAATCAATCAATCAATCAATCAATCAATCAATCAATCAGTGGCTGGCTCAGGTGCAGCTCTTTAACTTACCTAAAAGGGAGGGCGGAGAGAAGACAAGGAAGGTGAATGAGGTGTTCCAATGTGAAATGCCGGAAACACAGAAACACAGACGACACACAACAAGAGGTGGCAATCTATTCATTAATTGCATTTAATCAATGAGCTCATTATCACTCATGCATTGTCCAACAGGTGTTGAAATAATGGGATTAAAAGGGGAGATCCCTTCAGAAAGACAGAAACAATAGCAAAGACAAAAAACACTTTTGGAATCTGCTTTTAGTCAACACATAAGGAAAGGGTGCACCGGTCCTGGAAATACTGCAATACCAGGTCAATGCGTGGAGTGGACAGAGCAAGCTCTATTTCCATCTCCCTGTTCTAAAAATCCATTTAATATATGGTCCCCAGATAGGGGACGTATCAGATATTAAACTGATAAGAACAGATACTACACTTGATCTTAGCCAAAAGGCCGAGAAGCGATAACCCGAACGAGCCGCGCGTTGCCCGAGCCTGCCCGATACTGCTGTTCAGCCCTTGCAGCGATTCAGCCTACTTCTAGGCAATTCCATGGGGCCCTGCAGGCTCACACACTCACAGCTACACGGGAGGTGAATAAAGGCCGGAGAGGAAGCCAGACAGGATTTGCTTCTTTTGCTTGCACCACAATGCAGTGCTGAAAGAGGAGGAATCTACATAAAAACGCCTTCCTGGCAACGCCCAAATGCCCTGCTGCCATGCAGATAAACACTGGCAGCGGCAGCAAGTGCATGCCCACAGCCACCCCTTGTTCCTTCACACCTTGTATCAGCTGTAATCCAGTCCAGTCCAGTGCTGCCTGCTGAGCAGCACTGACCAACACTGCCTGGGCCCAGGCTTTTATCTCTGAGGCCCCATTATGATGTCAGAAAGCTGGCTCTGGAATCCTGAGGGCTCCACTATGACACGTGCAAAGTTCCGTCTGAACTTTATATAAGACGGTGAGGCTCAGTCAGTCACTCAGTGTTGCCTGAGAGGGCAACACTGCAACAGCCGGCCGCCAGGCTGTCTTTTTTTTGCACAGCTAGTTGCCTCCAGGAGGCCACAAGTGGGAGACAAGGGACTGCAAAATGGAAAATAGGCATCCACCAACTTTACAGACAACTTCTCCTTGCTCCTACAACCTCCATCCTTGCACAGTTTGTTATTCTTCTAGGTAACATAGTAACAAATCCAAATTGCTGCTCTCTTTGTAGGCAAGCAAGGCTTTGTTGCAACTGCAATTCTTACTTCTTCTTGAAATGTAGGGACGACAGTACATTCCATCACATCCATCTAGTGTACACAGGTAGGTCCATTGTGGCGGGCAGGCGAGCGGGCGGGCTGCTTTATTGGCTGTTTGCTGTTCCCCTACTCCACTCCACTATTTGACTGTTGTGCTGCATCAATCAATCAATCAATCAATCAATCAATCAATCAATCAATCAATCAATCAATCAATCAGTGGCTGGCTCAGGTGCAGCTCTTTAACTTACCTAAAAGGGAGGGCGGAGAGAAGACAAGGAAGGTGAATGAGGTGTTCCAATGTGAAATGCCGGAAACACAGAAACACAGACGACACACAACAAGAGGTGGCAATCTATTCATTAATTGCATTTAATCAATGAGCTCATTATCACTCATGCATTGTCCAACAGGTGTTGAAATAATGGGATTAAAAGGGGAGATCCCTTCAGAAAGACAGAAACAATAGCAAAGACAAAAAACACTTTTGGAATCTGCTTTTAGTCAACACATAAGGAAAGGGTGCACCGGTCCTGGAAATACTGCAATACCAGGTCAATGCGTGGAGTGGACAGAGCAAGCTCTATTTCCATCTCCCTGTTCTAAAAATCCATTTAATATATGGTCCCCAGATAGGGGACGTATCAGATATTAAACTGATAAGAACAGATACTACACTTGATCTTAGCCAAAAGGCCGAGAAGCGATAACCCGAACGGGCCGCGCGTTGCCCGAGCCTGCCCGATACTGCTGTTCAGCCCTTGCAGCGATTCAGCCTACTTCTAGGCAATTCCATGGGGCCCTGCAGGCTCACACACTCACAGCTACACGGGAGGTGAATAAAGGCCGGAGAGGAAGCCAGACAGGATTTGCTTCTTTTGCTTGCACCACAATGCAGTGCTGAAAGAGGAGGAATCTACATAAAAACGCCTTCCTGGCAACGCCCAAATGCCCTGCTGCCATGCAGATAAACACTGGCAGCGGCAGCAAGTGCATGCCCACAGCCACCCCTTGTTCCTTCACACCTTGTATCAGCTGTAATCCAGTCCAGTCCAGTGCTGCCTGCTGAGCAGCACTGACCAACACTGCCTGGGCCCAGGCTTTTATCTCTGAGGCCCCATTATGATGTCAGAAAGCTGGCTCTGGAATCCTGAGGGCTCCACTATGACACGTGCAAAGTTCCGTCTGAACTTTATATAAGACGGTGAGGCTCAGTCAGTCACTCAGTGTTGCCTGAGAGGGCAACACTGCAACAGCCGGCCGCCAGGCTGTCTTTTTTTTGCACAGCTAGTTGCCTCCAGGAGGCCACAAGAGGGAGACAAGGGACTGCAAAATGGAAAATAGGCATCCACCAACTTTACAGACAACTTCTCCTTGCTCCTACAACCTCCATCCTTGCACAGTTTGTTATTCTTCTAGGTAACATAGTAACAAATCCAAATTGCTGCTCTCTTTGTAGGCAAGCAAGGCTTTGTTGCAACTGCAATTCTTACTTCTTCTTGAAATGTAGGGACGACAGTACATTCCATCACATCCATCTAGTGTACACAGGTAGGTCCATTGTGGCGGGCAGGCGAGCGGGCGGGCTGCTTTATTGGCTGTTTGCTGTTCCCCTACTCCACTCCACTATTTGACTGTTGTGCTGCATCAATCAATCAATCAATCAATCAATCAATCAATCAATCAATCAATCAATCAGTGGCTGGCTCAGGTGCAGCTCTTTAACTTACCTAAAAGGGAGGGCGGAGAGAAGACAAGGAAGGTGAATGAGGTGTTCCAATGTGAAATGCCGGAAACACAGAAACACAGACGACACACAACAAGAGGTGGCAATCTATTCATTAATTGCATTTAATCAATGAGCTCATTATCACTCATGCATTGTCCAACAGGTGTTGAAATAATGGGATTAAAAGGGGAGATCCCTTCAGAAAGACAGAAACAATAGCAAAGACAAAAAACACTTTTGGAATCTGCTTTTAGTCAACACATAAGGAAAGGGTGCACCGGTCCTGGAAATACTGCAATACCAGGTCAATGCGTGGAGTGGACAGAGCAAGCTCTATTTCCATCTCCCTGTTCTAAAAATCCATTTAATATATGGTCCCCAGATAGGGGACGTATCAGATATTAAACTGATAAGAACAGATACTACACTTGATCTTAGCCAAAAGGCCGAGAAGCGATAACCCGAACGGGCCGCGCGTTGCCCGAGCCTGCCCGATACTGCTGTTCAGCCCTTGCAGCGATTCAGCCTACTTCTAGGCAATTCCATGGGGCCCTGCAGGCTCACACACTCACAGCTACACGGGAGGTGAATAAAGGCCGGAGAGGAAGCCAGACAGGATTTGCTTCTTTTGCTTGCACCACAATGCAGTGCTGAAAGAGGAGGAATCTACATAAAAACGCCTTCCTGGCAACGCCCAAATGCCCTGCTGCCATGCAGATAAACACTGGCAGCGGCAGCAAGTGCATGCCCACAGCCACCCCTTGTTCCTTCACACCTTGTATCAGCTGTAATCCAGTCCAGTCCAGTGCTGCCTGCTGAGCAGCACTGACCAACACTGCCTGGGCCCAGGCTTTTATCTCTGAGGCCCCATTATGATGTCAGAAAGCTGGCTCTGGAATCCTGAGGGCTCCACTATGACACGTGCAAAGTTCAGTCTGAACTTTATATAAGACGGTGAGGCTCAGTCAGTCACTCAGTGTTGCCTGAGAGGGCAACACTGCAACAGCCGGCCGCCAGGCTGTCTTTTTTTTGCACAGCTAGTTGCCTCCAGGAGGCCACAAGAGGGAGACAAGGGACTGCAAAATGGAAAATAGGCATCCACCAACTTTACAGACAACTTCTCCTTGCTCCTACAACCTCCATCCTTGCACAGTTTGTTATTCTTCTAGGTAACATAGTAACAAATCCAAATTGCTGCTCTCTTTGTAGGCAAGCAAGGCTTTGTTGCAACTGCAATTCTTACTTCTTCTTGAAATGTAGGGACGACAGTACATTCCATCACATCCATCTAGTGTACACAGGTAGGTCCATTGTGGCGGGCAGGCGAGCGGGCGGGCTGCTTTATTGGCTGTTTGCTGTTCCCCTACTCCACTCCACTATTTGACTGTTGTGCTGCATCAATCAATCAATCAATCAATCAATCAATCAATCAATCAATCAGTGGCTGGCTCAGGTGCAGCTCTTTAACTTACCTAAAAGGGAGGGCGGAAAGAAGACAAGGAAGGTGAATGAGGTGTTCCAATGTGAAATGCCGGAAACACAGAAACACACACGACACACAACAAGAGGTGGCAATCTATTCATTAATTGCATTTAATCAATGAGCTCATTATCACTCATGCATTGTCCAACAGGTGTTGAAATAATGGGATTAAAAGGGGAGATCCCTTCAGAAAGACAGAAACAATAGCAAAGACAAAAAACACTTTTGGAATCTGCTTTTAGTCAACACATAAGGAAAGGGTGCACCGGTCCTGGAAATACTGCAATACCAGGTCAATGCGTGGAGTGGACAGAGCAAGCTCTATTTCCATCTCCCTGTTCTAAAAATCCATTTAATATATGGTCCCCAGATAGGGGACGTATCAGATATTAAACTGATAAGAACAGATACTACACTTGATCTTAGCCAAAAGGCCGAGAAGCGATAACCCGAACGGGCCGCGCGTTGCCCGAGCCTGCCCGATACTGCTGTTCAGCCCTTGCAGCGATTCAGCCTACTTCTAGGCAATTCCATGGGGCCCTGCAGGCTCACACACTCACAGCTACACGGGAGGTGAATAAAGGCCGGAGAGGAAGCCAGACAGGATTTGCTTCTTTTGCTTGCACTACAATGCAGTGCTGAAAGAGGAGGAATCTACATAAAAACGCCTTCCTGGCAACGCCCAAATGCCCTGCTGCCATGCAGATAAACACTGGCAGCGGCAGCAAGTGCATGCCCACAGCCACCCCTTGTTCCTTCACACCTTGTATCAGCTGTAATCCAGTCCAGTGCTGCCTGCTGAGCAGCACTGACCAACACTGCCTGGGCCCAGGCTTTTATCTCTGAGGCCCCATTATGATGTCAGAAAGCTGGCTCTGGAATCCTGAGGGCTCCACTATGACACGTGCAAAGTTCCGTCTGAACTTTATATAAGACGGTGAGGCTCAGTCAGTCACTCAGTGTTGCCTGAGAGGGCAACACTGCAACAGCCGGCCGCCAGGCTGTCTTTTTTTTGCACAGCTAGTTGCCTCCAGGAGGCCACAAGAGGGAGACAAGGGACTGCAAAATGGAAAATAGGCATCCACCAACTTTACAGACAACTTCTCCTTGCTCCTACAACCTCCATCCTTGCACAGTTTGTTATTCTTCTAGGTAACATAGTAACAAATCCAAATTGCTGCTCTCTTTGTAGGCAAGCAAGGCTTTGTTGCAACTGCAATTCTTACTTCTTCTTGAAATGTAGGGACGACAGTACATTCCATCACATCCATCTAGTGTACACAGGTAGGTCCATTGTGGCGGGCAGGCGAGCGGGCGGGCTGCTTTATTGGCTGTTTGCTGTTCCCCTACTCCACTCCACTATTTGACTGTTGTGCTGCATCAATCAATCAATCAATCAATCAATCAATCAATCAATCAATCAATCAATCAATCAATCAATCAATCAATCAATCAGTGGCTGGCTCAGGTGCAGCTCTTTAACTTACCTAAAAGGGAGGGCGGAGAGAAGACAAGGAAGGTGAATGAGGTGTTCCAATGTGAAATGCCGGAAACACAGAAACACAGACGACACACAACAAGAGGTGGCAATCTATTCATTAATTGCATTTAATCAATGAGCTCATTATCACTCATGCATTGTCCAACAGGTGTTGAAATAATGGGATTAAAAGGGGAGATCCCTTCAGAAAGACAGAAACAATAGCAAAGACAAAAAACACTTTTGGAATCTGCTTTTAGTCAACACATAAGGAAAGGGTGCACCGGTCCTGGAAATACTGCAATACCAGGTCAATGCGTGGAGTGGACAGAGCAAGCTCTATTTCCATCTCCCTGTTCTAAAAATCCATTTAATATATGGTCCCCAGATAGGGGACGTATCAGATATTAAACTGATAAGAACAGATACTACACTTGATCTTAGCCAAAAGGCCGAGAAGCGATAACCCGAACGGGCCGCGCGTTGCCCGAGCCTGCCCGATACTGCTGTTCAGCCCTTGCAGCGATTCAGCCTACTTCTAGGCAATTCCATGGGGCCCTGCAGGCTCACACACTCACAGCTACACGGGAGGTGAATAAAGGCCGGAGAGGAAGCCAGACAGGATTTGCTTCTTTTGCTTGCACCACAATGCAGTGCTGAAAGAGGAGGAATCTACATAAAAACGCCTTCCTGGCAACGCCCAAATGCCCTGCTGCCATGCAGATAAACACTGGCAGCGGCAGCAAGTGCATGCCCACAGCCACCCCTTGTTCCTTCACACCTTGTATCAGCTGTAATCCAGTCCAGTCCAGTGCTGCCTGCTGAGCAGCACTGACCAACACTGCCTGGGCCCAGGCTTTTATCTCTGAGGCCCCATTATGATGTCAGAAAGCTGGCTCTGGAATCCTGAGGGCTCCACTATGACACGTGCAAAGTTCCGTCTGAACTTTATATAAGACGGTGAGGCTCAGTCAGTCACTCAGTGTTGCCTGAGAGGGCAACACTGCAACAGCCGGCCGCCAGGCTGTCTTTTTTTTGCACAGCTAGTTGCCTCCAGGAGGCCACAAGAGGGAGACAAGGGACTGCAAAATGGAAAATAGGCATCCACCAACTTTACAGACAACTTCTCCTTGCTCCTACAACCTCCATCCTTGCACAGTTTGTTATTCTTCTAGGTAACATAGTAACAAATCCAAATTGCTGCTCTCTTTGTAGGCAAGCAAGGCTTTGTTGCAACTGCAATTCTTACTTCTTCTTGAAATGTAGGGACGACAGTACATTCCATCACATCCATCTAGTGTACACAGGTAGGTCCATTGTGGCGGGCAGGCGAGTGGGCGGGCTGCTTTATTGGCTGTTTGCTGTTCCCCTACTCCACTCCACTATTTGACTGTTGTGCTGCATCAATCAATCAATCAATCAATCAATCAATCAATCAATCAATCAATCAATCAGTGGCTGGCTCAGGTGCAGCTCTTTAACTTACCTAAAAGGGAGGGCGGAGAGAAGACAAGGAAGGTGAATGAGGTGTTCCAATGTGAAATGCCGGAAACACAGAAACACAGACGACACACAACAAGAGGTGGCAATCTATTCATTAATTGCATTTAATCAATGAGCTCATTATCACTCATGCATTGTCCAACAGGTGTTGAAATAATGGGATTAAAAGGGGAGATCCCTTCAGAAAGACAGAAACAATAGCAAAGACAAAAAACACTTTTGGAATCTGCTTTTAGTCAACACATAAGGAAAGGGTGCACCGGTCCTGGAAATACTGCAATACCAGGTCAATGCGTGGAGTGGACAGAGCAAGCTCTATTTCCATCTCCCTGTTCTAAAAATCCATTTAATATATGGTCCCCAGATAGGGGACGTATCAGATATTAAACTGATAAGAACAGATACTACACTTGATCTTAGCCAAAAGGCCGAGAAGCGATAACCCGAACGGGCCGCGCGTTGCCCGAGCCTGCCCGATACTGCTGTTCAGCCCTTGCAGCGATTCAGCCTACTTCTAGGCAATTCCATGGGGCCCTGCAGGCTCACACACTCACAGCTACACGGGAGGTGAATAAAGGCCGGAGAGGAAGCCAGACAGGATTTGCTTCTTTTGCTTGCACCACAATGCAGTGCTGAAAGAGGAGGAATCTACATAAAAACGCCTTCCTGGCAACGCCCAAATGCCCTGCTGCCATGCAGATAAACACTGGCAGCGGCAGCAAGTGCATGCCCACAGCCACCCCTTGTTCCTTCACACCTTGTATCAGCTGTAATCCAGTCCAGTCCAGTGCTGCCTGCTGAGCAGCACTGACCAACACTGCCTGGGCCCAGGCTTTTATCTCTGAGGCCCCATTATGATGTCAGAAAGCTGGCTCTGGAATCCTGAGGGCTCCACTATGACACGTGCAAAGTTCCGTCTGAACTTTATATAAGACGGTGAGGCTCAGTCAGTCACTCAGTGTTGCCTGAGAGGGCAACACTGCAACAGCCGGCCGCCAGGCTGTCTTTTTTTTGCACAGCTAGTTGCCTCCAGGAGGCCACAAGAGGGAGACAAGGGACTGCAAAATGGAAAATAGGCATCCACCAACTTTACAGACAACTTCTCCTTGCTCCTACAACCTCCATCCTTGCACAGTTTGTTATTCTTCTAGGTAACATAGTAACAAATCCAAATTGCTGCTCTCTTTGTAGGCAAGCAAGGCTTTGTTGCAACTGCAATTCTTACTTCTTCTTGAAATGTAGGGACGACAGTACATTCCATCACATCCATCTAGTGTACACAGGTAGGTCCATTGTGGCGGGCAGGCGAGCGGGCGGGCTGCTTTATTGGCTGTTTGCTGTTCCCCTACTCCACTCCACTATTTGACTGTTGTGCTGCATCAATCAATCAATCAATCAATCAATCAATCAATCAATCAATCAATCAATCAATCAATCAGTGGCTGGCTCAGGTGCAGCTCTTTAACTTACCTAAAAGGGAGGGCGGAGAGAAGACAAGGAAGGTGAATGAGGTGTTCCAATGTGAAATGCCGGAAACACAGAAACACAGACGACACACAACAAGAGGTGGCAATCTATTCATTAATTGCATTTAATCAATGAGCTCATTATCACTCATGCATTGTCCAACAGGTGTTGAAATAATGGGATTAAAAGGGGAGATCCCTTCAGAAAGACAGAAACAATAGCAAAGACAAAAAACACTTTTGGAATCTGCTTTTAGTCAACACATAAGGAAAGGGTGCACCGGTCCTGGAAATACTGCAATACCAGGTCAATGCGTGGAGTGGACAGAGCAAGCTCTATTTCCATCTCCCTGTTCTAAAAATCCATTTAATATATGGTCCCCAGATAGGGGACGTATCAGATATTAAACTGATAAGAACAGATACTACACTTGATCTTAGCCAAAAGGCCGAGAAGCGATAACCCGAACGGGCCGCGCGTTGCCCGAGCCTGCCCGATACTGCTGTTCAGCCCTTGCAGCGATTCAGCCTACTTCTAGGCAATTCCATGGGGCCCTGCAGGCTCACACACTCACAGCTACACGGGAGGTGAATAAAGGCCGGAGAGGAAGCCAGACAGGATTTGCTTCTTTTGCTTGCACCACAATGCAGTGCTGAAAGAGGAGGAATCTACATAAAAACGCCTTCCTGGCAACGCCCAAATGCCCTGCTACCATGCAGATAAACACTGGCAGCGGCAGCAAGTGCATGCCCACAGCCACCCCTTGTTCCTTCACACCTTGTATCAGCTGTAATCCAGTCCAGTCCAGTGCTGCCTGCTGAGCAGCACTGACCAACACTGCCTGGGCCCAGGCTTTTATCTCTGAGGCCCCATTATGATGTCAGAAAGCTGGCTCTGGAATCCTGAGGGCTCCACTATGACACGTGCAAAGTTCTGTCTGAACTTTATATAAGACGGTGAGGCTCAGTCAGTCACTCAGTGTTGCCTGAGAGGGCAACACTGCAACAGCCGGCCGCCAGGCTGTCTTTTTTTTGCACAGCTAGTTGCCTCCAGGAGGCCACAAGAGGGAGACAAGGGACTGCAAAATGGAAAATAGGCATCCACCAACTTTACAGACAACTTCTCCTTGCTCCTACAACCTCCATCCTTGCACAGTTTGTCATTCTTCTAGGTAACATAGTAACAAATCCAAATTGCTGCTCTCTTTGTAGGCAAGCAAGGCTTTGTTGCAACTGCAATTCTTACTTCTTCTTGAAATGTAGGGACGACAGTACATTCCATCACATCCATCTAGTGTACACAGGTAGGTCCATTGTGGCGGGCAGGCGAGCGGGCGGGCTGCTTTATTGGCTGTTTGCTGTTCCCCTACTCCACTCCACTATTTGACTGTTGTGCTGCATCAATCAATCAATCAATCAATCAATCAATCAATCAATCAATCAATCAATCAATCAGTGGCTGGCTCAGGTGCAGCTCTTTAACTTACCTAAAAGGGAGGGCGGAGAGAAGACAAGGAAGGTGAATGAGGTGTTCCAATGTGAAATGCCGGAAACACAGAAACACAGACGACACACAACAAGAGGTGGCAATCTATTCATTAATTGCATTTAATCAATGAGCTCATTATCACTCATGCATTGTCCAACAGGTGTTGAAATAATGGGATTAAAAGGGGAGATCCCTTCAGAAAGACAGAAACAATAGCAAAGACAAAAAACACTTTTGGAATCTGCTTTTAGTCAACACATAAGGAAAGGGTGCACCGGTCCTGGAAATACTGCAATACCAGGTCAATGCGTGGAGTGGACAGAGCAAGCTCTATTTCCATCTCCCTGTTCTAAAAATCCATTTAATATATGGTCCCCAGATAGGGGACGTATCAGATATTAAACTGATAAGAACAGATACTACACTTGATCTTAGCCAAAAGGCCGAGAAGCGATAACCCGAACGGGCCGCGCGTTGCCCGAGCCTGCCCGATACTGCTGTTCAGCCCTTGCAGCGATTCAGCCTACTTCTAGGCAATTCCATGGGGCCCTGCAGGCTCACACACTCACAGCTACACGGGAGGTGAATAAAGGCCGGAGAGGAAGCCAGACAGGATTTGCTTCTTTTGCTTGCACCACAATGCAGTGCTGAAAGAGGAGGAATCTACATAAAAACGCCTTCCTGGCAACGCCCAAATGCCCTGCTGCCATGCAGATAAACACTGGCAGCGGCAGCAAGTGCATGCCCACAGCCACCCCTTGTTCCTTCACACCTTGTATCAGCTGTAATCCAGTCCAGTCCAGTGCTGCCTGCTGAGCAGCACTGACCAACACTGCCTGGGCCCAGGCTTTTATCTCTGAGGCCCCATTATGATGTCAGAAAGCTGGCTCTGGAATCCTGAGGGCTCCACTATGACACGTGCAAAGTTCCGTCTGAACTTTATATAAGACGGTGAGGCTCAGTCAGTCACTCAGTGTTGCCTGAGAGGGCAACACTGCAACAGCCGGCCGCCAGGCTGTCTTTTTTTTGCACAGCTAGTTGCCTCCAGGAGGCCACAAGAGGGAGACAAGGGACTGCAAAATGGAAAATAGGCATCCACCAACTTTACAGACAACTTCTCCTTGCTCCTACAACCTCCATCCTTGCACAGTTTGTTATTCTTCTAGGTAACATAGTAACAAATCCAAATTGCTGCTCTCTTTGTAGGCAAGCAAGGCTTTGTTGCAACTGCAATTCTTACTTCTTCTTGAAATGTAGGGACGACAGTACATTCCATCACATCCATCTAGTGTACACAGGTAGGTCCATTGTGGCGGGCAGGCGAGCGGGCGGGCTGCTTTATTGGCTGTTTGCTGTTCCCCTACTCCACTCCACTATTTGACTGTTGTGCTGCATCAATCAATCAATCAATCAATCAATCAATCAATCAATCAATCAATCAATCAATCAATCAATCAGTGGCTGGCTCAGGTGCAGCTCTTTAACTTACCTAAAAGGGAGGGCGGAGAGAAGACAAGGAAGGTGAATGAGGTGTTCCAATGTGAAATGCCGGAAACACAGAAACACAGACGACACACAACAAGAGGTGGCAATCTATTCATTAATTGCATTTAATCAATGAGCTCATTATCACTCATGCATTGTCCAACAGGTGTTGAAATAATGGGATTAAAAGGGGAGATCCCTTCAGAAAGACAGAAACAATAGCAAAGACAAAAAACACTTTTGGAATCTGCTTTTAGTCAACACATAAGGAAAGGGTGCACCGGTCCTGGAAATACTGCAATACCAGGTCAATGCGTGGAGTGGACAGAGCAAGCTCTATTTCCATCTCCCTGTTCTAAAAATCCATTTAATATATGGTCCCCAGATAGGGGACGTATCAGATATTAAACTGATAAGAACAGATACTACACTTGATCTTAGCCAAAAGGCCGAGAAGCGATAACCCGAACGGGCCGCGCGTTGCCCGAGCCTGCCCGATACTGCTGTTCAGCCCTTGCAGCGATTCAGCCTACTTCTAGGCAATTCCATGGGGCCCTGCAGGCTCACACACTCACAGCTACACGGGAGGTGAATAAAGGCCGGAGAGGAAGCCAGACAGGATTTGCTTCTTTTGCTTGCACCACAATGCAGTGCTGAAAGAGGAGGAATCTACATAAAAACGCCTTCCTGGCAACGCCCAAATGCCCTGCTGCCATGCAGATAAACACTGGCAGCGGCAGCAAGTGCATGCCCACAGCCACCCCTTGTTCCTTCACACCTTGTATCAGCTGTAATCCAGTCCAGTCCAGTGCTGCCTGCTGAGCAGCACTGACCAACACTGCCTGGGCCCAGGCTTTTATCTCTGAGGCCCCATTATGATGTCAGAAAGCTGGCTCTGGAATCCTGAGGGCTCCACTATGACACGTGCAAAGTTCCGTCTGAACTTTATATAAGACGGTGAGGCTCAGTCAGTCACTCAGTGTTGCCTGAGAGGGCAACACTGCAACAGCCGGCCGCCAGGCTGTCTTTTTTTTGCACAGCTAGTTGCCTCCAGGAGGCCACAAGAGGGAGACAAGGGACTGCAAAATGGAAAATAGGCATCCACCAACTTTACAGACAACTTCTCCTTGCTCCTACAACCTCCATCCTTGCACAGTTTGTTATTCTTCTAGGTAACATAGTAACAAATCCAAATTGCTGCTCTCTTTGTAGGCAAGCAAGGCTTTGTTGCAACTGCAATTCTTACTTCTTCTTGAAATGTAGGGACGACAGTACATTCCATCACATCCATCTAGTGTACACAGGTAGGTCCATTGTGGCGGGCAGGCGAGCGGGCGGGCTGCTTTATTGGCTGTTTGCTGTTCCCCTACTCCACTCCACTATTTGACTGTTGTGCTGCATCAATCAATCAATCAATCAATCAATCAATCAATCAATCAATCAATCAATCAATCAGTGGCTGGCTCAGGTGCAGCTCTTTAACTTACCTAAAAGGGAGGGCGGAGAGAAGACAAGGAAGGTGAATGAGGTGTTCCAATGTGAAATGCCGGAAACACAGAAACACAGACGACACACAACAAGAGGTGGCAATCTATTCATTAATTGCATTTAATCAATGAGCTCATTATCACTCATGCATTGTCCAACAGGTGTTGAAATAATGGGATTAAAAGGGGAGATCCCTTCAGAAAGACAGAAACAATAGCAAAGACAAAAAACACTTTTGGAATCTGCTTTTAGTCAACACATAAGGAAAGGGTGCACCGGTCCTGGAAATACTGCAATACCAGGTCAATGCGTGGAGTGGACAGAGCAAGCTCTATTTCCATCTCCCTGTTCTAAAAATCCATTTAATATATGGTCCCCAGATAGGGGACGTATCAGATATTAAACTGATAAGAACAGATACTACACTTGATCTTAGCCAAAAGGCCGAGAAGCGATAACCCGAACGGGCCGCGCGTTGCCCGAGCCTGCCCGATACTGCTGTTCAGCCCTTGCAGCGATTCAGCCTACTTCTAGGCAATTCCATGGGGCCCTGCAGGCTCACACACTCACAGCTACACGGGAGGTGAATAAAGGCCGGAGAGGAAGCCAGACAGGATTTGCTTCTTTTGCTTGCACCACAATGCAGTGCTGAAAGAGGAGGAATCTACATAAAAACGCCTTCCTGGCAACGCCCAAATGCCCTGCTGCCATGCAGATAAACACTGGCAGCGGCAGCAAGTGCATGCCCACAGCCACCCCTTGTTCCTTCACACCTTGTATCAGCTGTAATCCAGTCCAGTCCAGTGCTGCCTGCTGAGCAGCACTGACCAACACTGCCTGGGCCCAGGCTTTTATCTCTGAGGCCCCATTATGATGTCAGAAAGCTGGCTCTGGAATCCTGAGGGCTCCACTATGACACGTGCAAAGTTCCGTCTGAACTTTATATAAGACGGTGAGGCTCAGTCAGTCACTCAGTGTTGCCTGAGAGGGCAACACTGCAACAGCCGGCCGCCAGGCTGTCTTTTTTTTGCACAGCTAGTTGCCTCCAGGAGGCCACAAGAGGGAGACAAGGGACTGCAAAATGGAAAATAGGCATCCACCAACTTTACAGACAACTTCTCCTTGCTCCTACAACCTCCATCCTTGCACAGTTTGTTATTCTTCTAGGTAACATAGTAACAAATCCAAATTGCTGCTCTCTTTGTAGGCAAGCAAGGCTTTGTTGCAACTGCAATTCTTACTTCTTCTTGAAATGTAGGGACGACAGTACATTCCATCACATCCATCTAGTGTACACAGGTAGGTCCATTGTGGCGGGCAGGCGAGCGGGCGGGCTGCTTTATTGGCTGTTTGCTGTTCCCCTACTCCACTCCACTATTTGACTGTTGTGCTGCATCAATCAATCAATCAATCAATCAATCAATCAATCAATCAATCAATCAATCAATCAATCAGTGGCTGGCTCAGGTGCAGCTCTTTAACTTACCTAAAAGGGAGGGCGGAGAGAAGACAAGGAAGGTGAATGAGGTGTTCCAATGTGAAATGCCGGAAACACAGAAACACAGACGACACACAACAAGAGGTGGCAATCTATTGATTAATTGCATTTAATCAATGAGCTCATTATCACTCATGCATTGTCCAACAGGTGTTGAAATAATGGGATTAAAAGGGGAGATCCCTTCAGAAAGACAGAAACAATAGCAAAGACAAAAAACACTTTTGGAATCTGCTTTTAGTCAACACATAAGGAAAGGGTGCACCGGTCCTGGAAATACTGCAATACCAGGTCAATGCGTGGAGTGGACAGAGCAAGCTCTATTTCCATCTCCCTGTTCTAAAAATCCATTTAATATATGGTCCCCAGATAGGGGACGTATCAGATATTAAACTGATAAGAACAGATACTACACTTGATCTTAGCCAAAAGGCCGAGAAGCGATAACCCGAACGGGCCGCGCGTTGCCCGAGCCTGCCCGATACTGCTGTTCAGCCCTTGCAGCGATTCAGCCTACTTCTAGGCAATTCCATGGGGCCCTGCAGGCTCACACACTCACAGCTACACGGGAGGTGAATAAAGGCCGGAGAGGAAGCCAGACAGGATTTGCTTCTTTTGCTTGCACCACAATGCAGTGCTGAAAGAGGAGGAATCTACATAAAAACGCCTTCCTGGCAACGCCCAAATGCCCTGCTGCCATGCAGATAAACACTGGCAGCGGCAGCAAGTGCATGCCCACAGCCACCCCTTGTTCCTTCACACCTTGTATCAGCTGTAATCCAGTCCAGTCCAGTGCTGCCTGCTGAGCAGCACTGACCAACACTGCCTGGGCCCAGGCTTTTATCTCTGAGGCCCCATTATGATGTCAGAAAGCTGGCTCTGGAATCCTGAGGGCTCCACTATGACACGTGCAAAGTTCCGTCTGAACTTTATATAAGACGGTGAGGCTCAGTCAGTCACTCAGTGTTGCCTGAGAGGGCAACACTGCAACAGCCGGCCGCCAGGCTGTCTTTTTTTTGCACAGCTAGTTGCCTCCAGGAGGCCACAAGAGGGAGACAAGGGACTGCAAAATGGAAAATAGGCATCCACCAACTTTACAGACAACTTCTCCTTGCTCCTACAACCTCCATCCTTGCACAGTTTGTTATTCTTCTAGGTAACATAGTAACAAATCCAAATTGCTGCTCTCTTTGTAGGCAAGCAAGGCTTTGTTGCAACTGCAATTCTTACTTCTTCTTGAAATGTAGGGACGACAGTACATTCCATCACATCCATCTAGTGTACACAGGTAGGTCCATTGTGGCGGGCAGGCGAGCGGGCGGGCTGCTTTATTGGCTGTTTGCTGTTCCCCTACTCCACTCCACTATTTGACTGTTGTGCTGCATCAATCAATCAATCAATCAATCAATCAATCAATCAATCAATCAATCAATCAATCAGTGGCTGGCTCAGGTGCAGCTCTTTAACTTACCTAAAAGGGAGGGCGGAGAGAAGACAAGGAAGGTGAATGAGGTGTTCCAATGTGAAATGCCGGAAACACAGAAACACAGACGACACACAACAAGAGGTGGCAATCTATTCATTAATTGCATTTAATCAATGAGCTCATTATCACTCATGCATTGTCCAACAGGTGTTGAAATAATGGGATTAAAAGGGGAGATCCCTTCAGAAAGACAGAAACAATAGCAAAGACAAAAAACACTTTTGGAATCTGCTTTTAGTCAACACATAAGGAAAGGGTGCACCGGTCCTGGAAATACTGCAATACCAGGTCAATGCGTGGAGTGGACAGAGCAAGCTCTATTTCCATCTCCCTGTTCTAAAAATCCATTTAATATATGGTCCCCAGATAGGGGACGTATCAGATATTAAACTGATAAGAACAGATACTACACTTGATCTTAGCCAAAAGGCCGAGAAGCGATAACCCGAACGGGCCGCGCGTTGCCCGAGCCTGCCCGATACTGCTGTTCAGCCCTTGCAGCGATTCAGCCTACTTCTAGGCAATTCCATGGGGCCCTGCAGGCTCACACACTCACAGCTACACTGAATAAAGGCCGGAGAGGAAGCCAGACAGGATTTGCTTCTTTTGCTTGCACCACAATGCAGTGCTGAAAGAGGAGGAATCTACATAAAAACGCCTTCCTGGCAACGCCCAAATGCCCTGCTGCCATGCAGATAAACACTGGCAGCGGCAGCAAGTGCATGCCCACAGCCACCCCTTGTTCCTTCACACCTTGTATCAGCTGTAATCCAGTCCAGTCCAGTGCTGCCTGCTGAGCAGCACTGACCAACACTGCCTGGGCCCAGGCTTTTATCTCTGAGGCCCCATTATGATGTCAGAAAGCTGGCTCTGGAATCCTGAGGGCTCCACTATGACACGTGCAAAGTTCCGTCTGAACTTTATATAAGACGGTGAGGCTCAGTCAGTCACTCAGTGTTGCCTGAGAGGGCAACACTGCAACAGCCGGCCGCCAGGCTGTCTTTTTTTTGCACAGCTAGTTGCCTCCAGGAGGCCACAAGAGGGAGACAAGGGACTGCAAAATGGAAAATAGGCATCCACCAACTTTACAGACAACTTCTCCTTGCTCCTACAACCTCCATCCTTGCACAGTTTGTTATTCTTCTAGGTAACATAGTAACAAATCCAAATTGCTGCTCTCTTTGTAGGCAAGCAAGGCTTTGTTGCAACTGCAATTCTTACTTCTTCTTGAAATGTAGGGACGACAGTACATTCCATCACATCCATCTAGTGTACACAGGTAGGTCCATTGTGGCGGGCAGGCGAGCGGGCGGGCTGCTTTATTGGCTGTTTGCTGTTCCCCTACTCCACTCCACTATTTGACTGTTGTGCTGCATCAATCAATCAATCAATCAATCAATCAATCAATCAATCAATCAATCAATCAATCAGTGGCTGGCTCAGGTGCAGCTCTTTAACTTACCTAAAAGGGAGGGCGGAGAGAAGACAAGGAAGGTGAATGAGGTGTTCCAATGTGAAATGCCGGAAACACAGAAACACAGACGACACACAACAAGAGGTGGCAATCTATTCATTAATTGCATTTAATCAATGAGCTCATTATCACTCATGCATTGTCCAACAGGTGTTGAAATAATGGGATTAAAAGGGGAGATCCCTTCAGAAAGACAGAAACAATAGCAAAGACAAAAAACACTTTTGGAATCTGCTTTTAGTCAACACATAAGGAAAGGGTGCACCGGTCCTGGAAATACTGCAATACCAGGTCAATGCGTGGAGTGGACAGAGCAAGCTCTATTTCCATCTCCCTGTTCTAAAAATCCATTTAATATATGGTCCCCAGATAGGGGACGTATCAGATATTAAACTGATAAGAACAGATACTACACTTGATCTTAGCCAAAAGGCCGAGAAGCGATAACCCGAACGGGCCGCGCGTTGCCCGAGCCTGCCCGATACTGCTGTTCAGCCCTTGCAGCGATTCAGCCTACTTCTAGGCAATTCCATGGGGCCCTGCAGGCTCACACACTCACAGCTACACGGGAGGTGAATAAAGGCCGGAGAGGAAGCCAGACAGGATTTGCTTCTTTTGCTTGCACCACAATGCAGTGCTGAAAGAGGAGGAATCTACATAAAAACGCCTTCCTGGCAACGCCCAAATGCCCTGCTGCCATGCAGATAAACACTGGCAGCGGCAGCAAGTGCATGCCCACAGCCACCCCTTGTTCCTTCACACCTTGTATCAGCTGTAATCCAGTCCAGTCCAGTGCTGCCTGCTGAGCAGCACTGACCAACACTGCCTGGGCCCAGGCTTTTATCTCTGAGGCCCCATTATGATGTCAGAAAGCTGGCTCTGGAATCCTGAGGGCTCCACTATGACACGTGCAAAGTTCCGTCTGAACTTTATATAAGACGGTGAGGCTCAGTCAGTCACTCAGTGTTGCCTGAGAGGGCAACACTGCAACAGCCGGCCGCCAGGCTGTCTTTTTTTTGCACAGCTAGTTGCCTCCAGGAGGCCACAAGAGGGAGACAAGGGACTGCAAAATGGAAAATAGGCATCCACTAACTTTACAGACAACTTCTCCTTGCTCCTACAACCTCCATCCTTGCACAGTTTGTTATTCTTCTAGGTAACATAGTAACAAATCCAAATTGCTGCTCTCTTTGTAGGCAAGCAAGGCTTTGTTGCAACTGCAATTCTTACTTCTTCTTGAAATGTAGGGACGACAGTACATTCCATCACATCCATCTAGTGTACACAGGTAGGTCCATTGTGGCGGGCAGGCGAGCGGGCGGGCTGCTTTATTGGCTGTTTGCTGTTCCCCTACTCCACTCCACTATTTGACTGTTGTGCTGCATCAATCAATCAATCAATCAATCAATCAATCAATCAATCAATCAGTGGCTGGCTCAGGTGCAGCTCTTTAACTTACCTAAAAGGGAGGGCGGAGAGAAGACAAGGAAGGTGAATGAGGTGTTCCAATGTGAAATGCCGGAAACACAGAAACACAGACGACACACAACAAGAGGTGGCAATCTATTCATTAATTGCATTTAATCAATGAGCTCATTATCACTCATGCATTGTCCAACAGGTGTTGAAATAATGGGATTAAAAGGGGAGATCCCTTCAGAAAGACAGAAACAATAGCAAAGACAAAAAACACTTTTGGAATCTGCTTTTAGTCAACACATAAGGAAAGGGTGCAC
The DNA here is from genome assembly GCF_050947455.1 of Rhinoderma darwinii. Taxonomy (NCBI): domain Eukaryota; kingdom Metazoa; phylum Chordata; class Amphibia; order Anura; family Rhinodermatidae; genus Rhinoderma; species Rhinoderma darwinii. The sequence goes on along the minus strand of NC_134688.1, from coordinate 466,149,463 downwards.
CGGTCCTGGAAATACTGCAATACCAGGTCAATGCGTGGAGTGGACAGAGCAAGCTCTATTTCCATCTCCCTGTTCTAAAAATCCATTTAATATATGGTCCCCAGATAGGGGACGTATCAGATATTAAACTGATAAGAACAGATACTACACTTGATCTTAGCCAAAAGGCCGAGAAGCGATAACCCGAACGGGCCGCGCGTTGCCCGAGCCTGCCCGATACTGCTGTTCAGCCCTTGCAGCGATTCAGCCTACTTCTAGGCAATTCCATGGGGCCCTGCAGGCTCACACACTCACAGCTACACGGGAGGTGAATAAAGGCCGGAGAGGAAGCCAGACAGGATTTGCTTCTTTTGCTTGCACCACAATGCAGTGCTGAAAGAGGAGGAATCTACATAAAAACGCCTTCCTGGCAACGCCCAAATGCCCTGCTGCCATGCAGATAAACACTGGCAGCGGCAGCAAGTGCATGCCCACAGCCACCCCTTGTTCCTTCACACCTTGTATCAGCTGTAATCCAGTCCAGTCCAGTGCTGCCTGCTGAGCAGCACTGACCAACACTGCCTGGGCCCAGGCTTTTATCTCTGAGGCCCCATTATGATGTCAGAAAGCTGGCTCTGGAATCCTGAGGGCTCCACTATGACACGTGCAAAGTTCCGTCTGAACTTTATATAAGACGGTGAGGCTCAGTCAGTCACTCAGTGTTGCCTGAGAGGGCAACACTGCAACAGCCGGCCGCCAGGCTGTCTTTTTTTTGCACAGCTAGTTGCCTCCAGGAGGCCACAAGAGGGAGACAAGGGACTGCAAAATGGAAAATAGGCATCCACCAACTTTACAGACAACTTCTCCTTGCTCCTACAACCTCCATCCTTGCACAGTTTGTTATTCTTCTAGGTAACATAGTAACAAATCCAAATTGCTGCTCTCTTTGTAGGCAAGCAAGGCTTTGTTGCAACTGCAATTCTTACTTCTTCTTGAAATGTAGGGACGACAGTACATTCCATCACATCCATCTAGTGTACACAGGTAGGTCCATTGTGGCGGGCAGGCGAGCGGGCGGGCTGCTTTATTGGCTGTTTGCTGTTCCCCTACTCCACTCCACTATTTGACTGTTGTGCTGCATCAATCAATCAATCAATCAATCAATCAATCAATCAATCAATCAATCAATCAATCAATCAATCAATCAATCAATCAATCAGTGGCTGGCTCAGGTGCAGCTCTTTAACTTACCTAAAAGGGAGGGCGGAGAGAAGACAAGGAAGGTGAATGAGGTGTTCCAATGTGAAATGCCGGAAACACAGAAACACAGACGACACACAACAAGAGGTGGCAATCTATTCATTAATTGCATTTAATCAATGAGCTCATTATCACTCATGCATTGTCCAACAGGTGTTGAAATAATGGGATTAAAAGGGGAGATCCCTTCAGAAAGACAGAAACAATAGCAAAGACAAAAAACACTTTTGGAATCTGCTTTTAGTCAACACATAAGGAAAGGGTGCACCGGTCCTGGAAATACTGCAATACCAGGTCAATGCGTGGAGTGGACAGAGCAAGCTCTATTTCCATCTCCCTGTTCTAAAAATCCATTTAATATATGGTCCCCAGATAGGGGACGTATCAGATATTAAACTGATAAGAACAGATACTACACTTGATCTTAGCCAAAAGGCCGAGAAGCGATAACCCGAACGGGCCGCGCGTTGCCCGAGCCTGCCCGATACTGCTGTTCAGCCCTTGCAGCGATTCAGCCTACTTCTAGGCAATTCCATGGGGCCCTGCAGGCTCACACACTCACAGCTACACGGGAGGTGAATAAAGGCCGGAGAGGAAGCCAGACAGGATTTGCTTCTTTTGCTTGCACCACAATGCAGTGCTGAAAGAGGAGGAATCTACATAAAAACGCCTTCCTGGCAACGCCCAAATGCCCTGCTGCCATGCAGATAAACACTGGCAGCGGCAGCAAGTGCATGCCCACAGCCACCCTTTGTTCCTTCACACCTTGTATCAGCTGTAATCCAGTCCAGTCCAGTGCTGCCTGCTGAGCAGCACTGACCAACACTGCCTGGGCCCAGGCTTTTATCTCTGAGGCCCCATTATGATGTCAGAAAGCTGGCTCTGGAATCCTGAGGGCTCCACTATGACACGTGCAAAGTTCCGTCTGAACTTTATATAAGACGGTGAGGCTCAGTCAGTCACTCAGTGTTGCCTGAGAGGGCAACACTGCAACAGCCGGCCGCCAGGCTGTCTTTTTTTTGCACAGCTAGTTGCCTCCAGGAGGCCACAAGAGGGAGACAAGGGACTGCAAAATGGAAAATAGGCATCCACCAACTTTACAGACAACTTCTCCTTGCTCCTACAACCTCCATCCTTGCACAGTTTGTTATTCTTCTAGGTAACATAGTAACAAATCCAAATTGCTGCTCTCTTTGTAGGCAAGCAAGGCTTTGTTGCAACTGCAATTCTTACTTCTTCTTGAAATGTAGGGACGACAGTACATTCCATCACATCCATCTAGTGTACACAGGTAGGTCCATTGTGGCGGGCAGGCGAGCGGGCGGGCTGCTTTATTGGCTGTTTGCTGTTCCCCTACTCCACTCCACTATTTGACTGTTGTGCTGCATCAATCAATCAATCAATCAATCAATCAATCAATCAATCAATCAATCAGTGGCTGGCTCAGGTGCAGCTCTTTAACTTACCTAAAAGGGAGGGCGGAGAGAAGACAAGGAAGGTGAATGAGGTGTTCCAATGTGAAATGCCGGAAACACAGAAACACAGACGACACACAACAAGAGGTGGCAATCTATTCATTAATTGCATTTAATCAATGAGCTCATTATCACTCATGCATTGTCCAACAGGTGTTGAAATAATGGGATTAAAAGGGGAGATCCCTTCAGAAAGACAGAAACAATAGCAAAGACAAAAAACACTTTTGGAATCTGCTTTTAGTCAACACATAAGGAAAGGGTGCACCGGTCCTGGAAATACTGCAATACCAGGTCAATGCGTGGAGTGGACAGAGCAAGCTCTATTTCCATCTCCCTGTTCTAAAAATCCATTTAATATATGGTCCCCAGATAGGGGACGTATCAGATATTAAACTGATAAGAACAGATACTACACTTGATCTTAGCCAAAAGGCCGAGAAGCGATAACCCGAACGGGCCGCGCGTTGCCCGAGCCTGCCCGATACTGCTGTTCAGCCCTTGCAGCGATTCAGCCTACTTCTAGGCAATTCCATGGGGCCCTGCAGGCTCACACACTCACAGCTACACGGGAGGTGAATAAAGGCCGGAGAGGAAGCCAGACAGGATTTGCTTCTTTTGCTTGCACCACAATGCAGTGCTGAAAGAGGAGGAATCTACATAAAAACGCCTTCCTGGCAACGCCCAAATGCCCTGCTGCCATGCAGATAAACACTGGCAGCGGCAGCAAGTGCATGCCCACAGCCACCCCTTGTTCCTTCACACCTTGTATCAGCTGTAATCCAGTCCAGTCCAGTGCTGCCTGCTGAGCAGCACTGACCAGCACTGCCTGGGCCCAGGCTTTTATCTCTGAGGCCCCATTATGATGTCAGAAAGCTGGCTCTGGAATCCTGAGGGCTCCACTATGACACGTGCAAAGTTCCGTCTGAACTTTATATAAGACGGTGAGGCTCAGTCAGTCACTCAGTGTTGCCTGAGAGGGCAACACTGCAACAGCCGGCCGCCAGGCTGTCTTTTTTTTGCACAGCTAGTTGCCTCCAGGAGGCCACAAGAGGGAGACAAGGGACTGCAAAATGGAAAATAGGCATCCACCAACTTTACAGACAACTTCTCCTTGCTCCTACAACCTCCATCCTTGCACAGTTTGTTATTCTTCTAGGTAACATAGTAACAAATCCAAATTGCTGCTCTCTTTGTAGGCAAGCAAGGCTTTGTTGCAACTGCAATTCTTACTTCTTCTTGAAATGTAGGGACAACAGTACATTCCATCACATCCATCTAGTGTACACAGGTAGGTCCATTGTGGCGGGCAGGCGAGCGGGCGGGCTGCTTTATTGGCTGTTTGCTGTTCCCCTACTCCACTCCACTATTTGACTGTTGTGCTGCATCAATCAATCAATCAATCAATCAATCAATCAATCAATCAATCAATCAATCAGTGGCTGGCTCAGGTGCAGCTCTTTAACTTACCTAAAAGGGAGGGCGGAGAGAAGACAAGGAAGGTGAATGAGGTGTTCCAATGTGAAATGCCGGAAACACAGAAACACAGACGACACACAACAAGAGGTGGCAATCTATTCATTAATTGCATTTAATCAATGAGCTCATTATCACTCATGCATTGTCCAACAGGTGTTGAAATAATGGGATTAAAAGGGGAGATCCCTTCAGAAAGACAGAAACAATAGCAAAGACAAAAAACGCTTTTGGAATCTGCTTTTAGTCAACACATAAGGAAAGGGTGCACCGGTCCTGGAAATACTGCAATACCAGGTCAATGCGTGGAGTGGACAGAGCAAGCTCTATTTCCATCTCCCTGTTCTAAAAATCCATTTAATATATGGTCCCCAGATAGGGGACGTATCAGATATTAAACTGATAAGAACAGATACTACACTTGATCTTAGCCAAAAGGCCGAGAAGCGATAACCCGAACGGGCCGCGCGTTGCCCGAGCCTGCCCGATACTGCTGTTCAGCCCTTGCAGCGATTCAGCCTACTTCTAGGCAATTCCATGGGGCCCTGCAGGCTCACACACTCACAGCTACACGGGAGGTGAATAAAGGCCGGAGAGGAAGCCAGACAGGATTTGCTTCTTTTGCTTGCACCACAATGCAGTGCTGAAAGAGGAGGAATCTACATAAAAACGCCTTCCTGGCAACGCCCAAATGCCCTGCTGCCATGCAGATAAACACTGGCAGCGGCAGCAAGTGCATGCCCACAGCCACCCCTTGTTCCTTCACACCTTGTATCAGCTGTAATCCAGTCCAGTCCAGTGCTGCCTGCTGAGCAGCACTGACCAACACTGCCTGGGCCCAGGCTTTTATCTCTGAGGCCCCATTATGATGTCAGAAAGCTGGCTCTGGAATCCTGAGGGCTCCACTATGACACGTGCAAAGTTCCGTCTGAACTTTATATAAGACGGTGAGGCTCAGTCAGTCACTCAGTGTTGCCTGAGAGGGCAACACTGCAACAGCCGGCCGCCAGGCTGTCTTTTTTTTGCACAGCTAGTTGCCTCCAGGAGGCCACAAGAGGGAGACAAGGGACTGCAAAATGGAAAATAGGCATCCACCAACTTTACAGACAACTTCTCCTTGCTCCTACAACCTCCATCCTTGCACAGTTTGTTATTCTTCTAGGTAACATAGTAACAAATCCAAATTGCTGCTCTCTTTGTAGGCAAGCAAGGCTTTGTTGCAACTGCAATTCTTACTTCTTCTTGAAATGTAGGGACGACAGTACATTCCATCACATCCATCTAGTGTACACAGGTAGGTCCATTGTGGCGGGCAGGCGAGCGGGCGGGCTGCTTTATTGGCTGTTTGCTGTTCCCCTACTCCACTCCACTATTTGACTGTTGTGCTGCATCAATCAATCAATCAATCAATCAATCAATCAATCAATCAATCAGTGGCTGGCTCAGGTGCAGCTCTTTAACTTACCTAAAAGGGAGGGCGGAGAGAAGACAAGGAAGGTGAATGAGGTGTTCCAATGTGAAATGCCAGAAACACAGAAACACAGACGACACACAACAAGAGGTGGCAATCTATTCATTAATTGCATTTAATCAATGAGCTCATTATCACTCATGCATTGTCCAACAGGTGTTGAAATAATGGGATTAAAAGGGGAGATCCCTTCAGAAAGACAGAAACAATAGCAAAGACAAAAAACACTTTTGGAATCTGCTTTTAGTCAACACATAAGGAAAGGGTGCACCGGTCCTGGAAATACTGCAATACCAGGTCAATGCGTGGAGTGGACAGAGCAAGCTCTATTTCCATCTCCCTGTTCTAAAAATCCATTTAATATATGGTCCCCAGATAGGGGACGTATCAGATATTAAACTGATAAGAACAGATACTACACTTGATCTTAGCCAAAAGGCCGAGAAGCGATAACCCGAACGGGCCGCGCGTTGCCCGAGCCTGCCCGATACTGCTGTTCAGCCCTTGCAGCGATTCAGCCTACTTCTAGGCAATTCCATGGGGCCCTGCAGGCTCACACACTCACAGCTACACGGGAGGTGAATAAAGGCCGGAGAGGAAGCCAGACAGGATTTGCTTCTTTTGCTTGCACCACAATGCAGTGCTGAAAGAGGAGGAATCTACATAAAAACGCCTTCCTGGCAACGCCCAAATGCCCTGCTGCCATGCAGATAAACACTGGCAGCGGCAGCAAGTGCATGCCCACAGCCACCCCTTGTTCCTTCACACCTTGTATCAGCTGTAATCCAGTCCAGTCCAGTGCTGCCTGCTGAGCAGCACTGACCAACACTGCCTGGGCCCAGGCTTTTATCTCTGAGGCCCCATTATGATGTCAGAAAGCTGGCTCTGGAATCCTGAGGGCTCCACTATGACACGTGCAAAGTTCCGTCTGAACTTTATATAAGACGGTGAGGCTCAGTCAGTCACTCAGTGTTGCCTGAGAGGGCAACACTGCAACAGCCGGCCGCCAGGCTGTCTTTTTTTTGCACAGCTAGTTGCCTCCAGGAGGCCACAAGAGGGAGACAAGGGACTGCAAAATGGAAAATAGGCATCCACCAACTTTACAGACAACTTCTCCTTGCTCCTACAACCTCCATCCTTGCACAGTTTGTTATTCTTCTAGGTAACATAGTAACAAATCCAAATTGCTGCTCTCTTTGTAGGCAAGCAAGGCTTTGTTGCAACTGCAATTCTTACTTCTTCTTGAAATGTAGGGACGACAGTACATTCCATCACATCCATCTAGTGTACACAGGTAGGTCCATTGTGGCGGGCAGGCGAGCGGGCGGGCTGCTTTATTGGCTGTTTGCTGTTCCCCTACTCCACTCCACTATTTGACTGTTGTGCTGCATCAATCAATCAATCAATCAATCAATCAATCAATCAATCAATCAATCAATCAATCAGTGGCTGGCTCAGGTGCAGCTCTTTAACTTACCTAAAAGGGAGGGCGGAGAGAAGACAAGGAAGGTGAATGAGGTGTTCCAATGTGAAATGCCGGAAACACAGAAACACAGACGACACACAACAAGAGGTGGCAATCTATTCATTAATTGCATTTAATCAATGAGCTCATTATCACTCATGCATTGTCCAACAGGTGTTGAAATAATGGGATTAAAAGGGGAGATCCCTTCAGAAAGACAGAAACAATAGCAAAGACAAAAAACACTTTTGGAATCTGCTTTTAGTCAACACATAAGGAAAGGGTGCACCGGTCCTGGAAATACTGCAATACCAGGTCAATGCGTGGAGTGGACAGAGCAAGCTCTATTTCCATCTCCCTGTTCTAAAAATCCATTTAATATATGGTCCCCAGATAGGGGACGTATCAGATATTAAACTGATAAGAACAGATACTACACTTGATCTTAGCCAAAAGGCCGAGAAGCGATAACCCGAACGGGCCGCGCGTTGCCCGAGCCTGCCCGATACTGCTGTTCAGCCCTTGCAGCGATTCAGCCTACTTCTAGGCAATTCCATGGGGCCCTGCAGGCTCACACACTCACAGCTACACGGGAGGTGAATAAAGGCCGGAGAGGAAGCCAGACAGGATTTGCTTCTTTTGCTTGCACCACAATGCAGTGCTGAAAGAGGAGGAATCGACATAAAAACGCCTTCCTGGCAACGCCCAAATGCCCTGCTGCCATGCAGATAAACACTGGCAGCGGCAGCAAGTGCATGCCCACAGCCACCCCTTGTTCCTTCACACCTTGTATCAGCTGTAATCCAGTCCAGTCCAGTGCTGCCTGCTGAGCAGCACTGACCAACACTGCCTGGGCCCAGGCTTTTATCTCTGAGGCCCCATTATGATGTCAGAAAGCTGGCTCTGGAATCCTGAGGGCTCCACTATGACACGTGCAAAGTTCCGTCTGAACTTTATATAAGACGGTGAGGCTCAGTCAGTCACTCAGTGTTGCCTGAGAGGGCAACACTGCAACAGCCGGCCGCCAGGCTGTCTTTTTTTTGCACAGCTAGTTGCCTCCAGGAGGCCACAAGAGGGAGACAAGGGACTGCAAAATGGAAAATAGGCATCCACCAACTTTACAGACAACTTCTCCTTGCTCCTACAACCTCCATCCTTGCACAGTTTGTTATTCTTCTAGGTAACATAGTAACAAATCCAAATTGCTGCTCTCTTTGTAGGCAAGCAAGGCTTTGTTGCAACTGCAATTCTTACTTCTTCTTGAAATGTAGGGACGACAGTACATTCCATCACATCCATCTAGTGTACACAGGTAGGTCCATTGTGGCGGGCAGGCGAGCGGGCGGGCTGCTTTATTGGCTGTTTGCTGTTCCCCTACTCCACTCCACTATTTGACTGTTGTGCTGCATCAATCAATCAATCAATCAATCAATCAATCAATCAATCAATAAATCAATCAGTGGCTGGCTCAGGTGCAGCTCTTTAACTTACCTAAAAGGGAGGGCGGAGAGAAGACAAGGAAGGTGAATGAGGTGTTCCAATGTGAAATGCCGGAAACACAGAAACACAGACGACACACAACAAGAGGTGGCAATCTATTCATTAATTGCATTTAATCAATGAGCTCATTATCACTCATGCATTGTCCAACAGGTGTTGAAATAATGGGATTAAAAGGGGAGATCCCTTCAGAAAGACAGAAACAATAGCAAAGACAAAAAACACTTTTGGAATCTGCTTTTAGTCAACACATAAGGAAAGGGTGCACCGGTCCTGGAAATACTGCAATACCAGGTCAATGCGTGGAGTGGACAGAGCAAGCTCTATTTCCATCTCCCTGTTCTAAAAATCCATTTAATATATGGTCCCCAGATAGGGGACGTATCAGATATTAAACTGATAAGAACAGATACTACACTTGATCTTAGCCAAAAGGCCGAGAAGCGATAACCCGAACGGGCCGCGCGTTGCCCGAGCCTGCCCGATACTGCTGTTCAGCCCTTGCAGCGATTCAGCCTACTTCTAGGCAATTCCATGGGGCCCTGCAGGCTCACACACTCACAGCTACACGGGAGGTGAATAAAGGCCGGAGAGGAAGCCAGACAGGATTTGCTTCTTTTGCTTGCACCACAATGCAGTGCTGAAAGAGGAGGAATCTACATAAAAACGCCTTCCTGGCAACGCCCAAATGCCCTGCTGCCATGCAGATAAACACTGGCAGCGGCAGCAAGTGCATGCCCACAGCCACCCCTTGTTCCTTCACACCTTGTATCAGCTGTAATCCAGTCCAGTCCAGTGCTGCCTGCTGAGCAGCACTGACCAACACTGCCTGGGCCCAGGCTTTTATCTCTGAGGCCCCATTATGATGTCAGAAAGCTGGCTCTGGAATCCTGAGGGCTCCACTATGACACGTGCAAAGTTCCGTCTGAACTTTATATAAGACGGTGAGGCTCAGTCAGTCACTCAGTGTTGCCTGAGAGGGCAACACTGCAACAGCCGGCCGCCAGGCTGTCTTTTTTTTGCACAGCTAGTTGCCTCCAGGAGGCCACAAGAGGGAGACAAGGGACTGCAAAATGGAAAATAGGCATCCACCAACTTTACAGACAACTTCTCCTTGCTCCTACAACCTCCATCCTTGCACAGTTTGTTATTCTTCTAGGTAACATAGTAACAAATCCAAATTGCTGCTCTCTTTGTAGGCAAGCAAGGCTTTGTTGCAACTGCAATTCTTACTTCTTCTTGAAATGTAGGGACGACAGTACATTCCATCACATCCATCTAGTGTACACAGGTAGGTCCATTGTGGCGGGCAGGCGAGCGGGCGGGCTGCTTTATTGGCTGTTTGCTGTTCCCCTACTCCACTCCACTATTTGACTGTTGTGCTGCATCAATCAATCAATCAATCAATCAATCAATCAATCAATCAATCAATCAATCAATCAATCAATCAATCAGTGGCTGGCTCAGGTGCAGCTCTTTAACTTACCTAAAAGGGAGGGCGGAGAGAAGACAAGGAAGGTGAATGAGGTGTTCCAATGTGAAATGCCGGAAACACAGAAACACAGACGACACACAACAAGAGGTGGCAATCTATTCATTAATTGCATTTAATCAATGAGCTCATTATCACTCATGCATTGTCCAACAGGTGTTGAAATAATGGGATTAAAAGGGGAGATCCCTTCAGAAAGACAGAAACAATAGCAAAGACAAAAAACACTTTTGGAATCTGCTTTTAGTCAACACATAAGGAAAGGGTGCACCGGTCCTGGAAATACTGCAATACCAGGTCAATGCGTGGAGTGGACAGAGCAAGCTCTATTTCCATCTCCCTGTTCTAAAAATCCATTTAATATATGGTCCCCAGATAGGGGACGTATCAGATATTAAACTGATAAGAACAGATACTACACTTGATCTTAGCCAAAAGGCCGAGAAGCGATAACCCGAACGGGCCGCGCGTTGCCCGAGCCTGCCCGATACTGCTGTTCAGCCCTTGCAGCGATTCAGCCTACTTCTAGGCAATTCCATGGGGCCCTGCAGGCTCACACACTCACAGCTACACGGGAGGTGAATAAAGGCCGGAGAGGAAGCCAGACAGGATTTGCTTCTTTTGCTTGCACCACAATGCAGTGCTGAAAGAGGAGGAATCTACATAAAAACGCCTTCCTGGCAACGGCCAAATGCCCTGCTGCCATGCAGATAAACACTGGCAGCGGCAGCAAGTGCATGCCCACAGCCACCCCTTGTTCCTTCACACCTTGTATCAGCTGTAATCCAGTCCAGTCCAGTGCTGCCTGCTGAGCAGCACTGACCAATACTGCCTGGGTCCAGGCTTTTATCTCTGAGGCCCCATTATGATGTCAGAAAGCTGGCTCTGGAATCCTGAGGGCTCCACTATGACACGTGCAAAGTTCCGTCTGAACTTTATATAAGACGGTGAGGCTCAGTCAGTCACTCAGTGTTGCCTGAGAGGGCAACACTGCAACAGCCGGCCGCCAGGCTGTCTTTTTTTTGCACAGCTAGTTGCCTCCAGGAGGCCACAAGAGGGAGACAAGGGACTGCAAAATGGAAAATAGGCATCCACCAACTTTACAGACAACTTCTCCTTGCTCCTACAACCTCCATCCTTGCACAGTTTGTTATTCTTCTAGGTAACATAGTAACAAATCCAAATTGCTGCTCTCTTTGTAGGCAAGCAAGGCTTTGTTGCAACTGCAATTCTTACTTCTTCTTGAAATGTAGGGACGACAGTACATTCCATCACATCCATCTAGTGTACACAGGTAGGTCCATTGTGGCGGGCAGGCGAGCGGGCGGGCTGCTTTATTGGCTGTTTGCTGTTCCCCTACTCCACTCCACTATTTGACTGTTGTGCTGCATCAATCAATCAATCAATCAATCAATCAATCAATCAATCAATCAATCAATCAATCAGTGGCTGGCTCAGGTGCAGCTCTTTAACTTACCTAAAAGGGAGGGCGGAGAGAAGACAAGGAAGGTGAATGAGGTGTTCCAATGTGAAATGCCGGAAACACAGAAACACAGACGACACACAACAAGAGGTGGCAATCTATTCATTAATTGCATTTAATCAATGAGCTCATTATCACTCATGCATTGTCCAACAGGTGTTGAAATAATGGGATTAAAAGGGGAGATCCCTTCAGAAAGACAGAAACAATAGCAAAGACAAAAAACACTTTTGGAATCTGCTTTTAGTCAACACATAAGGAAAGGGTGCACCGGTCCTGGAAATACTGCAATACCAGGTCAATGCGTGGAGTGGACAGAGCAAGCTCTATTTCCATCTCCCTGTTCTAAAGATCCATTTAATATATGGTCCCCAGATAGGGGACGTATCAGATATTAAACTGATAAGAACAGATACTACACTTGATCTTAGCCAAAAGGCCGAGAAGCGATAACCCGAACGGGCCGCGTGTTGCCCGAGCCTGCCCGATACTGCTGTTCAGCCCTTGCAGCGATTCAGCCTACTTCTAGGCAATTCCATGGGGCCCTGCAGGCTCACACACTCACAGCTACACGGGAGGTGAATAAAGGCCGGAGAGGAAGCCAGACAGGATTTGCTTCTTTTGCTTGCACCACAATGCAGTGCTGAAAGAGGAGGAATCGACATAAAAACGCCTTCCTGGCAACGCCCAAATGCCCTGCTGCCATGCAGATAAACACTGGCAGCGGCAGCAAGTGCATGCCCACAGCCACCCCTTGTTCCTTCACACCTTGTATCAGCTGTAATCCAGTCCAGTCCAGTGCTGCCTGCTGAGCAGCACTGACCAACACTGCCTGGGCCCAGGCTTTTATCTCTGAGGCCCCATTATGATGTCAGAAAGCTGGCTCTGGAATCCTGAGGGCTCCACTATGACACGTGCAAAGTTCCGTCTGAACTTTATATAAGACGGTGAGGCTCAGTCAGTCACTCAGTGTTGCCTGAGAGGGCAACACTGCAACAGCCGGCCGCCAGGCTGTCTTTTTTTTGCACAGCTAGTTGCCTCCAGGAGGCCACAAGAGGGAGACAAGGGACTGCAAAATGGAAAATAGGCATCCACCAACTTTACAGACAACTTCTCCTTGCTCCTACAACCTCCATCCTTGCACAGTTTGTTATTCTTCTAGGTAACATAGTAACAAATCCAAATTGCTGCTCTCTTTGTAGGCAAGCAAGGCTTTGTTGCAACTGCAATTCTTACTTCTTCTTGAAATGTAGGGACGACAGTACATTCCATCACATCCATCTAGTGTACACAGGTAGGTCCATTGTGGCGGGCAGGCGAGCGGGCGGGCTGCTTTATTGGCTGTTTGCTGTTCCCCTACTCCACTCCACTATTTGACTGTTGTGCTGCATCAATCAATCAATCAATCAATCAATCAATCAATCAATCAATCAATCAATCAATCAATCAATCAATCAGTGGCTGGCTCAGGTGCAGCTCTTTAACTTACCTAAAAGGGAGGGCGGAGAGAAGACAAGGAAGGTGAATGAGGTGTTCCAATGTGAAATGCCGGAAACACAGAAACACAGACGACACACAACAAGAGGTGGCAATCTATTCATTAATTGCATTTAATCAATGAGCTCATTATCACTCATGCATTGTCCAACAGGTGTTGAAATAATGGGATTAAAAGGGGAGATCCCTTCAGAAAGACAGAAACAATAGCAAAGACAAAAAACACTTTTGGAATCTGCTTTTAGTCAACACATAAGGAAAGGGTGCACCAGTCCTGGAAATACTGCAATACCAGGTCAATGCGTGGAGTGGACAGAGCAAGCTCTATTTCCATCTCCCTGTTCTAAAAATCCATTTAATATATGGTCCCCAGATAGGGGACGTATCAGATATTAAACTGATAAGAACAGATACTACACTTGATCTTAGCCAAAAGGCCGAGAAGCGATAACCCGAACGGGCCGCGCGTTGCCCGAGCCTGCCCGATACTGCTGTTCAGCCCTTGCAGCGATTCAGCCTACTTCTAGGCAATTCCATGGGGCCCTGCAGGCTCACACACTCACAGCTACACGGGAGGTGAATAAAGGCCGGAGAGGAAGCCAGACAGGATTTGCTTCTTTTGCTTGCACCACAATGCAGTGCTGAAAGAGGAGGAATCTACATAAAAACGCCTTCCTGGCAACGCCCAAATGCCCTGCTGCCATGCAGATAAACACTGGCAGCGGCAGCAAGTGCATGCCCACAGCCACCCCTTGTTCCTTCACACCTTGTATCAGCTGTAATCCAGTCCAGTCCAGTGCTGCCTGCTGAGCAGCACTGACCAACACTGCCTGGGCCCAGGCTTTTATCTCTGAGGCCCCATTATGATGTCAGAAAGCTGGCTCTGGAATCCTGAGGGCTCCACTATGACACGTGCAAAGTTCCGTCTGAACTTTATATAAGACGGTGAGGCTCAGTCAGTCACTCAGTGTTGCCTGAGAGGGCAACACTGCAACAGCCGGCCGCCAGGCTGTCTTTTTTTTGCACAGCTAGTTGCCTCCAGGAGGCCACAAGAGGGAGACAAGGGACTGCAAAATGGAAAATAGGCATCCACCAACTTTACAGACAACTTCTCCTTGCTCCTACAACCTCCATCCTTGCACAGTTTGTTATTCTTCTAGGTAACATAGTAACAAATCCAAATTGCTGCTCTCTTTGTAGGCAAGCAAGGCTTTGTTGCAACTGCAATTCTTACTTCTTCTTGAAATGTAGGGACGACAGTACATTCCATCACATCCATCTAGTGTACACAGGTAGGTCCATTGTGGCGGGCAGGCGAGCGGGCGGGCTGCTTTATTGGCTGTTTGCTGTTCCCCTACTCCACTCCACTATTTGACTGTTGTGCTGCATCAATCAATCAATCAATCAATCAATCAATCAATCAATCAGTGGCTGGCTCAGGTGCAGCTCTTTAACTTACCTAAAAGGGAGGGCGGAGAGAAGACAAGGAAGGTGAATGAGGTGTTCCAATGTGAAATGCCGGAAACACAGAAACACAGACGACACACAACAAGAGGTGGCAATCTATTCATTAATTGCATTTAATCAATGAGCTCATTATCACTCATGCATTGTCCAACAGGTGTTGAAATAATGGGATTAAAAGGGGAGATCCCTTCAGAAAGACAGAAACAATAGCAAAGACAAAAAACACTTTTGGAATCTGCTTTTAGTCAACACATAAGGAAAGGGTGCACCGGTCCTGGAAATACTGCAATACCAGGTCAATGCGTGGAGTGGACAGAGCAAGCTCTATTTCCATCTCCCTGTTCTAAAAATCCATTTAATATATGGTCCCCAGATAGGGGACGTATCAGATATTAAACTGATAAGAACAGATACTACACTTGATCTTAGCCAAAAGGCCGAGAAGCGATAACCCGAACGGGCCGCGCGTTGCCCGAGCCTGCCCGATACTGCTGTTCAGCCCTTGCAGCGATTCAGCCTACTTCTAGGCAATTCCATGGGGCCCTGCAGGCTCACACACTCACAGCTACACGGGAGGTGAATAAAGGCCGGAGAGGAAGCCAGACAGGATTTGCTTCTTTTGCTTGCACCACAATGCAGTGCTGAAAGAGGAGGAATCTACATAAAAACGCCTTCCTGGCAACGCCCAAATGCCCTGCTGCCATGCAGATAAACACTGGCAGCGGCAGCAAGTGCATGCCCACAGCCACCCCTTGTTCCTTCACACCTTGTATCAGCTGTAATCCAGTCCAGTCCAGTGCTGCCTGCTGAGCAGCACTGACCAACACTGCCTGGGCCCAGGCTTTTATCTCTGAGGCCCCATTATGATGTCAGAAAGCTGGCTCTGGAATCCTGAGGGCTCCACTATGACACGTGCAAAGTTCCGTCTGAACTTTATATAAGACGGTGAGGCTCAGTCAGTCACTCAGTGTTGCCTGAGAGGGCAACACTGCAACAGCCGGCCGCCAGGCTGTCTTTTTTTTGCACAGCTAGTTGCCTCCAGGAGGCCACAAGAGGGAGACAAGGGACTGCAAAATGGAAAATAGGCATCCACCAACTTTACAGACAACTTCTCCTTGCTCCTACAACCTCCATCCTTGCACAGTTTGTTATTCTTCTAGGTAACATAGTAACAAATCCAAATTGCTGCTCTCTTTGTAGGCAAGCAAGGCTTTGTTGCAACTGCAATTCTTACTTCTTCTTGAAATGTAGGGACGACAGTACATTCCATCACATCCATCTAGTGTACACAGGTAGGTCCATTGTGGCGGGCAGGCGAGCGGGCGGGCTGCTTTATTGGCTGTTTGCTGTTCCCCTACTCCACTCCACTATTTGACTGTTGTGCTGCATCAATCAATCAATCAATCAATCAATCAATCAATCAATCAATCAATCAATCAATCAATCAGTGGCTGGCTCAGGTGCAGCTCTTTAACTTACCTAAAAGGGAGGGCGGAGAGAAGACAAGGAAGGTGAATGAGGTGTTCCAATGTGAAATGCCGGAAACACAGAAACACAGA
This sequence comes from Rhinoderma darwinii, assembly GCF_050947455.1. NCBI lineage: Eukaryota > Metazoa > Chordata > Amphibia > Anura > Rhinodermatidae > Rhinoderma > Rhinoderma darwinii. Next base: position 466,133,339 of record NC_134688.1, on the reverse strand, counting down.
CGACACACAACAAGAGGTGGCAATCTATTCATTAATTGCATTTAATCAATGAGCTCATTATCACTCATGCATTGTCCAACAGGTGTTGAAATAATGGGATTAAAAGGGGAGATCCCTTCAGAAAGACAGAAACAATAGCAAAGACAAAAAACACTTTTGGAATCTGCTTTTAGTCAACACATAAGGAAAGGGTGCACCGGTCCTGGAAATACTGCAATACCAGGTCAATGCGTGGAGTGGACAGAGCAAGCTCTATTTCCATCTCCCTGTTCTAAAAATCCATTTAATATATGGTCCCCAGATAGGGGACGTATCAGATATTAAACTGATAAGAACAGATACTACACTTGATCTTAGCCAAAAGGCCGAGAAGCGATAACCCGAACGGGCCGCGCGTTGCCCGAGCCTGCCCGATACTGCTGTTCAGCCCTTGCAGCGATTCAGCCTACTTCTAGGCAATTCCATGGGGCCCTGCAGGCTCACACACTCACAGCTACACGGGAGGTGAATAAAGGCCGGAGAGGAAGCCAGACAGGATTTGCTTCTTTTGCTTGCACCACAATGCAGTGCTGAAAGAGGAGGAATCGACATAAAAACGCCTTCCTGGCAACGCCCAAATGCCCTGCTGCCATGCAGATAAACACTGGCAGCGGCAGCAAGTGCATGCCCACAGCCACCCCTTGTTCCTTCACACCTTGTATCAGCTGTAATCCAGTCCAGTCCAGTGCTGCCTGCTGAGCAGCACTGACCAACACTGCCTGGGCCCAGGCTTTTATCTCTGAGGCCCCATTATGATGTCAGAAAGCTGGCTCTGGAATCCTGAGGGCTCCACTATGACACGTGCAAAGTTCCGTCTGAACTTTATATAAGACGGTGAGGCTCAGTCAGTCACTCAGTGTTGCCTGAGAGGGCAACACTGCAACAGCCGGCCGCCAGGCTGTCTTTTTTTTGCACAGCTAGTTGCCTCCAGGAGGCCACAAGAGGGAGACAAGGGACTGCAAAATGGAAAATAGGCATCCACCAACTTTACAGACAACTTCTCCTTGCTCCTACAACCTCCATCCTTGCACAGTTTGTTATTCTTCTAGGTAACATAGTAACAAATCCAAATTGCTGCTCTCTTTGTAGGCAAGCAAGGCTTTGTTGCAACTGCAATTCTTACTTCTTCTTGAAATGTAGGGACGACAGTACATTCCATCACATCCATCTAGTGTACACAGGTAGGTCCATTGTGGCGGGCAGGCGAGCGGGCGGGCTGCTTTATTGGCTGTTTGCTGTTCCCCTACTCCACTCCACTATTTGACTGTTGTGCTGCATCAATCAATCAATCAATCAATCAATCAATCAATCAATCAATCAATCAGTGGCTGGCTCAGGTGCAGCTCTTTAACTTACCTAAAAGGGAGGGCGGAGAGAAGACAAGGAAGGTGAATGAGGTGTTCCAATGTGAAATGCCGGAAACACAGAAACACAGACGACACACAACAAGAGGTGGCAATCTATTCATTAATTGCATTTAATCAATGAGCTCATTATCACTCATGCATTGTCCAACAGGTGTTGAAATAATGGGATTAAAAGGGGAGATCCCTTCAGAAAGACAGAAACAATAGCAAAGACAAAAAACACTTTTGGAATCTGCTTTTAGTCAACACATAAGGAAAGGGTGCACCGGTCCTGGAAATACTGCAATACCAGGTCAATGCGTGGAGTGGACAGAGCAAGCTCTATTTCCATCTCCCTGTTCTAAAAATCCATTTAATATATGGTCCCCAGATAGGGGACGTATCAGATATTAAACTGATAAGAACAGATACTACACTTGATCTTAGCCAAAAGGCCGAGAAGCGATAACCCGAACGGGCCGCGCGTTGCCCGAGCCTGCCCGATACTGCTGTTCAGCCCTTGCAGCGATTCAGCCTACTTCTAGGCAATTCCATGGGGCCCTGCAGGCTCACACACTCACAGCTACACGGGAGGTGAATAAAGGCCGGAGAGGAAGCCAGACAGGATTTGCTTCTTTTGCTTGCACCACAATGCAGTGCTGAAAGAGGAGGAATCGACATAAAAACGCCTTCCTGGCAACGCCCAAATGCCCTGCTGCCATGCAGATAAACACTGGCAGCGGCAGCAAGTGCATGCCCACAGCCACCCCTTGTTCCTTCACACCTTGTATCAGCTGTAATCCAGTCCAGTCCAGTGCTGCCTGCTGAGCAGCACTGACCAACACTGCCTGGGCCCAGGCTTTTATCTCTGAGGCCCCATTATGATGTCAGAAAGCTGGCTCTGGAATCCTGAGGGCTCCACTATGACACGTGCAAAGTTCCGTCTGAACTTTATATAAGACGGTGAGGCTCAGTCAGTCACTCAGTGTTGCCTGAGAGGGCAACACTGCAACAGCCGGCCGCCAGGCTGTCTTTTTTTTGCACAGCTAGTTGCCTCCAGGAGGCCACAAGAGGGAGACAAGGGACTGCAAAATGGAAAATAGGCATCCACCAACTTTACAGACAACTTCTCCTTGCTCCTACAACCTCCATCCTTGCACAGTTTGTTATTCTTCTAGGTAACATAGTAACAAATCCAAATTGCTGCTCTCTTTGTAGGCAAGCAAGGCTTTGTTGCAACTGCAATTCTTACTTCTTCTTGAAATGTAGGGACGACAGTACATTCCATCACATCCATCTAGTGTACACAGGTAGGTCCATTGTGGCGGGCAGGCGAGCGGGCGGGCTGCTTTATTGGCTGTTTGCTGTTCCCCTACTCCACTCCACTATTTGACTGTTGTGCTGCATCAATCAATCAATCAATCAATCAATCAATCAAGTGGCTGGCTCAGGTGCAGCTCTTTAACTTACCTAAAAGGGAGGGCGGAGAGAAGACAAGGAAGGTGAATGAGGTGTTCCAATGTGAAATGCCGGAAACACAGAAACACAGACGACACACAACAAGAGGTGGCAATCTATTCATTAATTGCATTTAATCAATGAGCTCATTATCACTCATGCATTGTCCAACAGGTGTTGAAATAATGGGATTAAAAGGGGAGATCCCTTCAGAAAGACAGAAACAATAGCAAAGACAAAAAACACTTTTGGAATCTGCTTTTAGTCAACACATAAGGAAAGGGTGCACCGGTCCTGGAAATACTGCAATACCAGGTCAATGCGTGGAGTGGACAGAGCAAGCTCTATTTCCATCTCCCTGTTCTAAAAATCCATTTAATATATGGTCCCCAGATAGGGGACGTATCAGATATTAAACTGATAAGAACAGATACTACACTTGATCTTAGCCAAAAGGCCGAGAAGCGATAACCCGAACGGGCCGCGCGTTGCCCGAGCCTGCCCGATACTGCTGTTCAGCCCTTGCAGCGATTCAGCCTACTTCTAGGCAATTCCATGGGGCCCTGCAGGCTCACACACTCACAGCTACACAGGAGGTGAATAAAGGCCGGAGAGGAAGCCAGACAGGATTTGCTTCTTTTGCTTGCACCACAATGCAGTGCTGAAAGAGGAGGAATCTACATAAAAACGCCTTCCTGGCAACGCCCAAATGCCCTGCTGCCATGCAGATAAACACTGGCAGCGGCAGCAAGTGCATGCCCACAGCCACCCCTTGTTCCTTCACACCTTGTATCAGCTGTAATCCAGTCCAGTCCAGTGCTGCCTGCTGAGCAGCACTGACCAACACTGCCTGGGCCCAGGCTTTTATCTCTGAGGCCCCATTATGATGTCAGAAAGCTGGCTCTGGAATCCTGAGGGCTCCACTATGACACGTGCAAAGTTCCGTCTGAACTTTATATAAGACGGTGAGGCTCAGTCAGTCACTCAGTGTTGCCTGAGAGGGCAACACTGCAACAGCCGGCCGCCAGGCTGTCTTTTTTTTGCACAGCTAGTTGCCTCCAGGAGGCCACAAGAGGGAGACAAGGGACTGCAAAATGGAAAATAGGCATCCACCAACTTTACAGACAACTTCTCCTTGCTCCTACAACCTCCATCCTTGCACAGTTTGTTATTCTTCTAGGTAACATAGTAACAAATCCAAATTGCTGCTCTCTTTGTAGGCAAGCAAGGCTTTGTTGCAACTGCAATTCTTACTTCTTCTTGAAATGTAGGGACGACAGTACATTCCATCACATCCATCTAGTGTACACAGGTAGGTCCATTGTGGCGGGCAGGCGAGCGGGCGGGCTGCTTTATTGGCTGTTTGCTGTTCCCCTACTCCACTCCACTATTTGACTGTTGTGCTGCATCAATCAATCAATCAATCAATCAATCAATCAATCAAGTGGCTGGCTCAGGTGCAGCTCTTTAACTTACCTAAAAGGGAGGGCGGAGAGAAGACAAGGAAGGTGAATGAGGTGTTCCAATGTGAAATGCCGGAAACACAGAAACACAGACGACACACAACAAGAGGTGGCAATCTATTCATTAATTGCATTTAATCAATGAGCTCATTATCACTCATGCATTGTCCAACAGGTGTTGAAATAATGGGATTAAAAGGGGAGATCCCTTCAGAAAGACAGAAACAATAGCAAAGACAAAAAACACTTTTGGAATCTGCTTTTAGTCAACACATAAGGAAAGGGTGCACCGGTCCTGGAAATACTGCAATACCAGGTCAATGCGTGGAGTGGACAGAGCAAGCTCTATTTCCATCTCCCTGTTCTAAAAATCCATTTAATATATGGTCCCCAGATAGGGGACGTATCAGATATTAAACTGATAAGAACAGATACTACACTTGATCTTAGCCAAAAGGCCGAGAAGCGATAACCCGAACGGGCCGCGCGTTGCCCGAGCCTGCCCGATACTGCTGTTCAGCCCTTGCAGCGATTCAGCCTACTTCTAGGCAATTCCATGGGGCCCTGCAGGCTCACACACTCACAGCTACACGGGAGGTGAATAAAGGCCGGAGAGGAAGCCAGACAGGATTTGCTTCTTTTGCTTGCACCACAATGCAGTGCTGAAAGAGGAGGAATCTACATAAAAACGCCTTCCTGGCAACGCCCAAATGCCCTGCTGCCATGCAGATAAACACTGGCAGCGGCAGCAAGTGCATGCCCACAGCCACCCCTTGTTCCTTCACACCTTGTATCAGCTGTAATCCAGTCCAGTCCAGTGCTGCCTGCTGAGCAGCACTGACCAACACTGCCTGGGCCCAGGCTTTTATCTCTGAGGCCCCATTATGATGTCAGAAAGCTGGCTCTGGAATCCTGAGGGCTCCACTATGACACGTGCAAAGTTCCGTCTGAACTTTATATAAGACGGTGAGGCTCAGTCAGTCACTCAGTGTTGCCTGAGAGGGCAACACTGCAACAGCCGGCCGCCAGGCTGTCTTTTTTTTGCACAGCTAGTTGCCTCCAGGAGGCCACAAGAGGGAGACAAGGGACTGCAAAATGGAAAATAGGCATCCACCAACTTTACAGACAACTTCTCCTTGCTCCTACAACCTCCATCCTTGCACAGTTTGTTATTCTTCTAGGTAACATAGTAACAAATCCAAATTGCTGCTCTCTTTGTAGGCAAGCAAGGCTTTGTTGCAACTGCAATTCTTACTTCTTCTTGAAATGTAGGGACGACAGTACATTCCATCACATCCATCTAGTGTACACAGGTAGGTCCATTGTGGCGGGCAGGCGAGCGGGCGGGCTGCTTTATTGGCTGTTTGCTGTTCCCCTACTCCACTCCACTATTTGACTGTTGTGCTGCATCAATCAATCAATCAATCAATCAATCAATCAATCAATCAAGTGGCTGGCTCAGGTGCAGCTCTTTAACTTACCTAAAAGGGAGGGCGGAGAGAAGACAAGGAAGGTGAATGAGGTGTTCCAATGTGAAATGCCGGAAACACAGAAACACAGACGACACACAACAAGAGGTGGCAATCTATTCATTAATTGCATTTAATCAATGAGCTCATTATCACTCATGCATTGTCCAACAGGTGTTGAAATAATGGGATTAAAAGGGGAGATCCCTTCAGAAAGACAGAAACAATAGCAAAGACAAAAAACACTTTTGGAATCTGCTTTTAGTCAACACATAAGGAAAGGGTGCACCGGTCCTGGAAATACTGCAATACCAGGTCAATGCGTGGAGTGGACAGAGCAAGCTCTATTTCCATCTCCCTGTTCTAAAAATCCATTTAATATATGGTCCCCAGATAGGGGACGTATCAGATATTAAACTGATAAGAACAGATACTACACTTGATCTTAGCCAAAAGGCCGAGAAGCGATAACCCGAACGGGCCGCGCGTTGCCCGAGCCTGCCCGATACTGCTGTTCAGCCCTTGCAGCGATTCAGCCTACTTCTAGGCAATTCCATGGGGCCCTGCAGGCTCACACACTCACAGCTACACGGGAGGTGAATAAAGGCCGGAGAGGAAGCCAGACAGGATTTGCTTCTTTTGCTTGCACCACAATGCAGTGCTGAAAGAGGAGGAATCTACATAAAAACGCCTTCCTGGCAACGCCCAAATGCCCTGCTGCCATGCAGATAAACACTGGCAGCGGCAGCAAGTGCATGCCCACAGCCACCCCTTGTTCCTTCACACCTTGTATCAGCTGTAATCCAGTCCAGTCCAGTGCTGCCTGCTGAGCAGCACTGACCAACACTGCCTGGGCCCAGGCTTTTATCTCTGAGGCCCCATTATGATGTCAGAAAGCTGGCTCTGGAATCCTGAGGGCTCCACTATGACACGTGCAAAGTTCCGTCTGAACTTTATATAAGACGGTGAGGCTCAGTCAGTCACTCAGTGTTGCCTGAGAGGGCAACACTGCAACAGCCGGCCGCCAGGCTGTCTTTTTTTTGCACAGCTAGTTGCCTCCAGGAGGCCACAAGAGGGAGACAAGGGACTGCAAAATGGAAAATAGGCATCCACCAACTTTACAGACAACTTCTCCTTGCTCCTACAACCTCCATCCTTGCACAGTTTGTTATTCTTCTAGGTAACATAGTAACAAATCCAAATTGCTGCTCTCTTTGTAGGCAAGCAAGGCTTTGTTGCAACTGCAATTCTTACTTCTTCTTGAAATGTAGGGACGACAGTACATTCCATCACATCCATCTAGTGTACACAGGTAGGTCCATTGTGGCGGGCAGGCGAGCGGGCGGGCTGCTTTATTGGCTGTTTGCTGTTCCCCTACTCCACTCCACTATTTGACTGTTGTGCTGCATCAATCAATCAATCAATCAATCAATCAATCAATCAATCAATCAATCAATCAATCAGTGGCTGGCTCAGGTGCAGCTCTTTAACTTACCTAAAAGGGAGGGCGGAGAGAAGACAAGGAAGGTGAATGAGGTGTTCCAATGTGAAATGCCGGAAACACAGAAACACAGACGACACACAACAAGAGGTGGCAATCTATTCATTAATTGCATTTAATCAATGAGCTCATTATCACTCATGCATTGTCCAACAGGTGTTGAAATAATGGGATTAAAAGGGGAGATCCCTTCAGAAAGACAGAAACAATAGCAAAGACAAAAAACACTTTTGGAATCTGCTTTTAGTCAACACATAAGGAAAGGGTGCACCGGTCCTGGAAATACTGCAATACCAGGTCAATGCGTGGAGTGGACAGAGCAAGCTCTATTTCCATCTCCCTGTTCTAAAAATCCATTTAATATATGGTCCCCAGATAGGGGACGTATCAGATATTAAACTGATAAGAACAGATACTACACTTGATCTTAGCCAAAAGGCCGAGAAGCGATAACCCGAACGGGCCGCGCGTTGCCCGAGCCTGCCCGATACTGCTGTTCAGCCCTTGCAGCGATTCAGCCTACTTCTAGGCAATTCCATGGGGCCCTGCAGGCTCACACACTCACAGCTACACGGGAGGTGAATAAAGGCCGGAGAGGAAGCCAGACAGGATTTGCTTCTTTTGCTTGCACCACAATGCAGTGCTGAAAGAGGAGGAATCTACATAAAAACGCCTTCCTGGCAACGCCCAAATGCCCTGCTGCCATGCAGATAAACACTGGCAGCGGCAGCAAGTGCATGCCCACAGCCACCCCTTGTTCCTTCACACCTTGTATCAGCTGTAATCCAGTCCAGTCCAGTGCTGCCTGCTGAGCAGCACTGACCAACACTGCCTGGGCCCAGGCTTTTATCTCTGAGGCCCCATTATGATGTCAGAAAGCTGGCTCTGGAATCCTGAGGGCTCCACTATGACACGTGCAAAGTTCCGTCTGAACTTTATATAAGACGGTGAGGCTCAGTCAGTCACTCAGTGTTGCCTGAGAGGGCAACACTGCAACAGCCGGCCGCCAGGCTGTCTTTTTTTTGCACAGCTAGTTGCCTCCAGGAGGCCACAAGAGGGAGACAAGGGACTGCAAAATGGAAAATAGGCATCCACCAACTTTACAGACAACTTCTCCTTGCTCCTACAACCTCCATCCTTGCACAGTTTGTTATTCTTCTAGGTAACATAGTAACAAATCCAAATTGCTGCTCTCTTTGTAGGCAAGCAAGGCTTTGTTGCAACTGCAATTCTTACTTCTTCTTGAAATGTAGGGACGACAGTACATTCCATCACATCCATCTAGTGTACACAGGTAGGTCCATTGTGGCGGGCAGGCGAGCGGGCGGGCTGCTTTATTGGCTGTTTGCTGTTCCCCTACTCCACTCCACTATTTGACTGTTGTGCTGCATCAATCAATCAATCAATCAATCAATCAATCAATCAATCAATCAATCAGTGGCTGGCTCAGGTGCAGCTCTTTAACTTACCTAAAAGGGAGGGCGGAGAGAAGACAAGGAAGGTGAATGAGGTGTTCCAATGTGAAATGCCGGAAACACAGAAACACAGACGACACACAACAAGAGGTGGCAATCTATTCATTAATTGCATTTAATCAATGAGCTCATTATCACTCATGCATTGTCCAACAGGTGTTGAAATAATGGGATTAAAAGGGGAGATCCCTTCAGAAAGACAGAAACAATAGCAAAGACAAAAAACACTTTTGGAATCTGCTTTTAGTCAACACATAAGGAAAGGGTGCACCGGTCCTGGAAATACTGCAATACCAGGTCAATGCGTGGAGTGGACAGAGCAAGCTCTATTTCCATCTCCCTGTTCTAAAAATCCATTTAATATATGGTCCCCAGATAGGGGACGTATCAGATATTAAACTGATAAGAACAGATACTACACTTGATCTTAGCCAAAAGGCCGAGAAGCGATAACCCGAACGGGCCGCGCGTTGCCCGAGCCTGCCCGATACTGCTGTTCAGCCCTTGCAGCGATTCAGCCTACTTCTAGGCAATTCCATGGGGCCCTGCAGGCTCACACACTCACAGCTACACGGGAGGTGAATAAAGGCCGGAGAGGAAGCCAGACAGGATTTGCTTCTTTTGCTTGCACCACAATGCAGTGCTGAAAGAGGAGGAATCTACATAAAAACGCCTTCCTGGCAACGCCCAAATGCCCTGCTGCCATGCAGATAAACACTGGCAGCGGCAGCAAGTGCATGCCCACAGCCACCCCTTGTTCCTTCACACCTTGTATCAGCTGTAATCCAGTCCAGTCCAGTGCTGCCTGCTGAGCAGCACTGACCAATGACCAACACTGCCTGGGCCCAGGCTTTTATCTCTGAGGCCCCATTATGATGTCAGAAAGCTGGCTCTGGAATCCTGAGGGCTCCACTATGACACGTGCAAAGTTCCGTCTGAACTTTATATAAGACGGTGAGGCTCAGTCAGTCACTCAGTGTTGCCTGAGAGGGCAACACTGCAACAGCCGGCCGCCAGGCTGTCTTTTTTTTGCACAGCTAGTTGCCTCCAGGAGGCCACAAGAGGGAGACAAGGGACTGCAAAATGGAAAATAGGCATCCACCAACTTTACAGACAACTTCTCCTTGCTCCTACAACCTCCATCCTTGCACAGTTTGTTATTCTTCTAGGTAACATAGTAACAAATCCAAATTGCTGCTCTCTTTGTAGGCAAGCAAGGCTTTGTTGCAACTGCAATTCTTACTTCTTCTTGAAATGTAGGGACGACAGTACATTCCATCACATCCATCTAGTGTACACAGGTAGGTCCATTGTGGCGGGCAGGCGAGCGGGCGGGCTGCTTTATTGGCTGTTTGCTGTTCCCCTACTCCACTCCACTATTTGACTGTTGTGCTGCATCAATCAATCAATCAATCAATCAATCAATCAATCAATCAATCAATCAATCAATCAGTGGCTGGCTCAGGTGCAGCTCTTTAACTTACCTAAAAGGGAGGGCGGAGAGAAGACAAGGAAGGTGAATGAGGTGTTCCAATGTGAAATGCCGGAAACACAGAAACACAGACGACACACAACAAGAGGTGGCAATCTATTCATTAATTGCATTTAATCAATGAGCTCATTATCACTCATGCATTGTCCAACAGGTGTTGAAATAATGGGATTAAAAGGGGAGATCCCTTCAGAAAGACAGAAACAATAGCAAAGACAAAAAACACTTTTGGAATCTGCTTTTAGTCAACACATAAGGAAAGGGTGCACCGGTCCTGGAAATACTGCAATACCAGGTCAATGCGTGGAGTGGACAGAGCAAGCTCTATTTCCATCTCCCTGTTCTAAAAATCCATTTAATATATGGTCCCCAGATAGGGGACGTATCAGATATTAAACTGATAAGAACAGATACTACACTTGATCTTAGCCAAAAGGCCGAGAAGCGATAACCCGAACGGGCCGCGCGTTGCCCGAGCCTGCCCGATACTGCTGTTCAGCCCTTGCAGCGATTCAGCCTACTTCTAGGCAATTCCATGGGGCCCTGCAGGCTCACACACTCACAGCTACACGGGAGGTGAATAAAGGCCGGAGAGGAAGCCAGACAGGATTTGCTTCTTTTGCTTGCACCACAATGCAGTGCTGAAAGAGGAGGAATCTACATAAAAACGCCTTCCTGGCAACGCCCAAATGCCCTGCTGCCATGCAGATAAACACTGGCAGCGGCAGCAAGTGCATGCCCACAGCCACCCCTTGTTCCTTCACACCTTGTATCAGCTGTAATCCAGTCCAGTCCAGTGCTGCCTGCTGAGCAGCACTGACCAACACTGCCTGGGCCCAGGCTTTTATCTCTGAGGCCCCATTATGATGTCAGAAAGCTGGCTCTGGAATCCTGAGGGCTCCACTATGACACGTGCAAAGTTCCGTCTGAACTTTATATAAGACGGTGAGGCTCAGTCAGTCACTCAGTGTTGCCTGAGAGGGCAACACTGCAACAGCCGGCCGCCAGGCTGTCTTTTTTTTGCACAGCTAGTTGCCTCCAGGAGGCCACAAGAGGGAGACAAGGGACTGCAAAATGGAAAATAGGCATCCACCAACTTTACAGACAACTTCTCCTTGCTCCTACAACCTCCATCCTTGCACAGTTTGTTATTCTTCTAGGTAACATAGTAACAAATCCAAATTGCTGCTCTCTTTGTAGGCAAGCAAGGCTTTGTTGCAACTGCAATTCTTACTTCTTCTTGAAATGTAGGGACGACAGTACATTCCATCACATCCATCTAGTGTACACAGGTAGGTCCATTGTGGCGGGCAGGCGAGCGGGCGGGCTGCTTTATTGGCTGTTTGCTGTTCCCCTACTCCACTCCACTATTTGACTGTTGTGCTGCAATCAATCAATCAATCAATCAATCAATCAATCAATCAATCAATCAATCAGTGGCTGGCTCAGGTGCAGCTCTTTAACTTACCTAAAAGGGAGGGCGGAGAGAAGACAAGGAAGGTGAATGAGGTGTTCCAATGTGAAATGCCGGAAACACAGAAACACAGACGACACACAACAAGAGGTGGCAATCTATTCATTAATTGCATTTAATCAATGAGCTCATTATCACTCATGCATTGTCCAACAGGTGTTGAAATAATGGGATTAAAAGGGGAGATCCCTTCAGAAAGACAGAAACAATAGCAAAGACAAAAAACACTTTTGGAATCTGCTTTTAGTCAACACATAAGGAAAGGGTGCACCGGTCCTGGAAATACTGCAATACCAGGTCAATGCGTGGAGTGGACAGAGCAAGCTCTATTTCCATCTCCCTGTTCTAAAAATCCATTTAATATATGGTCCCCAGATAGGGGACGTATCAGATATTAAACTGATAAGAACAGATACTACACTTGATCTTAGCCAAAAGGCCGAGAAGCGATAACCCGAACGGGCCGCGCGTTGCCCGAGCCTGCCCGATACTGCTGTTCAGCCCTTGCAGCGATTCAGCCTACTTCTAGGCAATTCCATGGGGCCCTGCAGGCTCACACACTCACAGCTACACGGGAGGTGAATAAAGGCCGGAGAGGAAGCCAGACAGGATTTGCTTCTTTTGCTTGCACCACAATGCAGTGCTGAAAGAGGAGGAATCTACATAAAAACGCCTTCCTGGCAACGCCCAAATGCCCTGCTGCCATGCAGATAAACACTGGCAGCGGCAGCAAGTGCATGCCCACAGCCACCCCTTGTTCCTTCACACCTTGTATCAGCTGTAATCCAGTCCAGTCCAGTGCTGCCTGCTGAGCAGCACTGACCAACACTGCCTGGGCCCAGGCTTTTATCTCTGAGGCCCCATTATGATGTCAGAAAGCTGGCTCTGGAATCCTGAGGGCTCCACTATGACACGTGCAAAGTTCCGTCTGAACTTTATATAAGACGGTGAGGCTCAGTCAGTCACTCAGTGTTGCCTGAGAGGGCAACACTGCAACAGCCGGCCGCCAGGCTGTCTTTTTTTTGCACAGCTAGTTGCCTCCAGGAGGCCACAAGAGGGAGACAAGGGACTGCAAAATGGAAAATAGGCATCCACCAACTTTACAGACAACTTCTCCTTGCTCCTACAACCTCCATCCTTGCACAGTTTGTTATTCTTCTAGGTAACATAGTAACAAATCCAAATTGCTGCTCTCTTTGTAGGCAAGCAAGGCTTTGTTGCAACTGCAATTCTTACTTCTTCTTGAAATGTAGGGACAACAGTACATTCCATCACATCCATCTAGTGTACACAGGTAGGTCCATTGTGGCGGGCAGGCGAGCGGGCGGGCTGCTTTATTGGCTGTTTGCTGTTCCCCTACTCCACTCCACTATTTGACTGTTGTGCTGCATCAATCAATCAATCAATCAATCAATCAATCAATCAAGTGGCTGGCTCAGGTGCAGCTCTTTAACTTACCTAAAAGGGAGGGCGGAGAGAAGACAAGGAAGGTGAATGAGGTGTTCCAATGTGAAATGCCGGAAACACAGAAACACAGACGACACACAACAAGAGGTGGCAATCTATTCATTAATTGCATTTAATCAATGAGCTCATTATCACTCATGCATTGTCCAACAGGTGTTGAAATAATGGGATTAAAAGGGGAGATCCCTTCAGAAAGACAGAAACAATAGCAAAGACAAAAAACACTTTTGGAATCTGCTTTTAGTCAACACATAAGGAAAGGGTGCACCGGTCCTGGAAATACTGCAATACCAGGTCAATGCGTGGAGTGGACAGAGCAAGCTCTATTTCCATCTCCCTGTTCTAAAAATCCATTTAATATATGGTCCCCAGATAGGGGACGTATCAGATATTAAACTGATAAGAACAGATACTACACTTGATCTTAGCCAAAAGGCCGAGAAGCGATAACCCGAACGGGCCGCGCGTTGCCCGAGCCTGCCCGATACTGCTGTTCAGCCCTTGCAGCGATTCAGCCTACTTCTAGGCAATTCCATGGGGCCCTGCAGGCTCACACACTCACAGCTACACGGGAGGTGAATAAAGGCCGGAGAGGAAGCCAGACAGGATTTGCTTCTTTTGCTTGCACCACAATGCAGTGCTGAAAGAGGAGGAATCTACATAAAAACGCCTTCCTGGCAACGCCCAAATGCCCTGCTGCCATGCAGATAAACACTGGCAGCGGCAGCAAGTGCATGCCCACAGCCACCCCTTGTTCCTTCACACCTTGTATCAGCTGTAATCCAGTCCAGTCCAGTGCTGCCTGCTGAGCAGCACTGACCAACACTGCCTGGGCCCAGGCTTTTATCTCTGAGGCCCCATTATGATGTCAGAAAGCTGGCTCTGGAATCCTGAGGGCTCCACTATGACACGTGCAAAGTTCCGTCTGAACTTTATATAAGACGGTGAGGCTCAGTCAGTCACTCAGTGTTGCCTGAGAGGGCAACACTGCAACAGCCGGCCGCCAGGCTGTCTTTTTTTTGCACAGCTAGTTGCCTCCAGGAGGCCACAAGAGGGAGACAAGGGACTGCAAAATGGAAAATAGGCATCCACCAACTTTACAGACAACTTCTCCTTGCTCCTACAACCTCCATCCTTGCACAGTTTGTTATTCTTCTAGGTAACATAGTAACAAATCCAAATTGCTGCTCTCTTTGTAGGCAAGCAAGGCTTTGTTGCAACTGCAATTCTTACTTCTTCTTGAAATGTAGGGACGACAGTACATTCCATCACATCCATCTAGTGTACACAGGTAGGTCCATTGTGGCGGGCAGGCGAGCGGGCGGGCTGCTTTATTGGCTGTTTGCTGTTCCCCTACTCCACTCCACTATTTGACTGTTGTGCTGCATCAATCAATCAATCAATCAATCAATCAATCAATCAATCAATCAATCAATCAGTGGCTGGCTCAGGTGCAGCTCTTTAACTTACCTAAAAGGGAGGGCGGAGAGAAGACAAGGAAGGTGAATGTGGTGTTCCAATGTGAAATGCCGGAAACACAGAAACACAGACGACACACAACAAGAGGTGGCAATCTATTCATTAATTGCATTTAATCAATGAGCTCATTATCACTCATGCATTGTCCAACAGGTGTTGAAATAATGGGATTAAAAGGGGAGATCCCTTCAGAAAGACAGAAACAATAGCAAAGACAAAAAACACTTTTGGAATCTGCTTTTAGTCAACACATAAGGAAAGGGTGCACCGGTCCTGGAAATACTGCAATACCAGGTCAATGCGTGGAGTGGACAGAGCAAGCTCTATTTCCATCTCCCTGTTCTAAAAATCCATTTAATATATGGTCCCCAGATAGGGGACGTATCAGATATTAAACTGATAAGAACAGATACTACACTTGATCTTAGCCAAAAGGCCGAGAAGCGATAACCCGAACGGGCCGCGCGTTGCCCGAGCCTGCCCGATACTGCTGTTCAGCCCTTGCAGCGATTCAGCCTACTTCTAGGCAATTCCATGGGGCCCTGCAGGCTCACACACTCACAGCTACACGGGAGGTGAATAAAGGCCGGAGAGGAAGCCAGACAGGATTTGCTTCTTTTGCTTGCACCACAATGCAGTGCTGAAAGAGGAGGAATCTACATAAAAACGCCTTCCTGGCAACGCCCAAATGCCCTGCTGCCATGCAGATAAACACTGGCAGCGGCAGCAAGTGCATGCCCACAGCCACCCCTTGTTCCTTCACACCTTGTATCAGCTGTAATCCAGTCCAGTCCAGTGCTGCCTGCTGAGCAGCACTGACCAACACTGCCTGGGCCCAGGCTTTTATCTCTGAGGCCCCATTATGATGTCAGAAAGCTGGCTCTGGAATCCTGAGGGCTCCACTATGACACGTGCAAAGTTCCGTCTGAACTTTATATAAGACGGTGAGGCTCAGTCAGTCACTCAGTGTTGCCTGAGAGGGCAACACTGCAACAGCCGGCCGCCAGGCTGTCTTTTTTTTGCACAGCTAGTTGCCTCCAGGAGGCCACAAGAGGGAGACAAGGGACTGCAAAATGGAAAATAGGCATCCACCAACTTTACAGACAACTTCTCCTTGCTCCTACAACCTCCATCCTTGCACAGTTTGTTATTCTTCTAGGTAACATAGTAACAAATCCAAATTGCTGCTCTCTTTGTAGGCAAGCAAGGCTTTGTTGCAACTGCAATTCTTACTTCTTCTTGAAATGTAGGGACGACAGTACATTCCATCACATCCATCTAGTGTACACAGGTAGGTCCATTGTGGCGGGCAGGCGAGCGGGCGGGCTGCTTTATTGGCTGTTTGCTGTTCCCCTACTCCACTCCACTATTTGACTGTTGTGCTGCATCAATCAATCAATCAATCAATCAATCAATCAATCAATCAATCAATCAATCAATCAATCAATCAGTGGCTGGCTCAGGTGCAGCTCTTTAACTTACCTAAAAGGGAGGGCGGAGAGAAGACAAGGAAGGTGAATGAGGTGTTCCAATGTGAAATGCCGGAAACACAGAAACACAGACGACACACAACAAGAGGTGGCAATCTATTCATTAATTGCATTTAATCAATGAGCTCATTATCACTCATGCATTGTCCAACAGGTGTTGAAATAATGGGATTAAAAGGGGAGATCCCTTCAGAAAGACAGAAACAATAGCAAAGACAAAAAACACTTTTGGAATCTGCTTTTAGTCAACACATAAGGAAAGGGTGCACCGGTCCTGGAAATACTGCAATACCAGGTCAATGCGTGGAGTGGACAGAGCAAGCTCTATTTCCATCTCCCTGTTCTAAAAATCCATTTAATATATGGTCCCCAGATAGGGGACGTATCAGATATTAAACTGATAAGAACAGATACTACACTTGATCTTAGCCAAAAGGCCGAGAAGCGATAACCCGAACGGGCCGCGCGTTGCCCGAGCCTGCCCGATACTGCTGTTCAGCCCTTGCAGCGATTCAGCCTACTTCTAGGCAATTCCATGGGGCCCTGCAGGCTCACACACTCACAGCTACACGGGAGGTGAATAAAGGCCGGAGAGGAAGCCAGACAGGATTTGCTTCTTTTGCTTGCACCACAATGCAGTGCTGAAAGAGGAGGAATCTACATAAAAACGCCTTCCTGGCAACGCCCAAATGCCCTGCTGCCATGCAGATAAACACTGGCAGCGGCAGCAAGTGCATGCCCACAGCCACCCCTTGTTCCTTCACACCTTGTATCAGCTGTAATCCAGTCCAGTCCAGTGCTGCCTGCTGAGCAGCACTGACCAACACTGCCTGGGCCCAGGCTTTTATCTCTGAGGCCCCATTATGATGTCAGAAAGCTGGCTCTGGAATCCTGAGGGCTCCACTATGACACGTGCAAAGTTCCGTCTGAACTTTATATAAGACGGTGAGGCTCAGTCAGTCACTCAGTGTTGCCTGAGAGGGCAACACTGCAACAGCCGGCCGCCAGGCTGTCTTTTTTTTGCACAGCTAGTTGCCTCCAGGAGGCCACAAGAGGGAGACAAGGGACTGCAAAATGGAAAATAGGCATCCACCAACTTTACAGACAACTTCTCCTTGCTCCTACAACCTCCATCCTTGCACAGTTTGTTATTCTTCTAGGTAACATAGTAACAAATCCAAATTGCTGCTCTCTTTGTAGGCAAGCAAGGCTTTGTTGCAACTGCAATTCTTACTTCTTCTTGAAATGTAGGGACGACAGTACATTCCATCACATCCATCTAGTGTACACAGGTAGGTCCATTGTGGCGGGCAGGCGAGCGGGCGGGCTGCTTTATTGGCTGTTTGCTGTTCCCCTACTCCACTCCACTATTTGACTGTTGTGCTGCATCCATCAATCAATCAATCAATCAATCAATCAATCAATCAATCAATCAGTGGCTGGCTCAGGTGCAGCTCTTTAACTTACCTAAAAGGGAGGGCGGAGAGAAGACAAGGAAGGTGAATGAGGTGTTCCAATGTGAAATGCCGGAAACACAGAAACACAGACGACACACAACAAGAGGTGGCAATCTATTCATTAATTGCATTTAATCAATGAGCTCATTATCACTCATGCATTGTCCAACAGGTGTTGAAATAATGGGATTAAAAGGGGAGATCCCTTCAGAAAGACAGAAACAATAGCAAAGACAAAAAACACTTTTGGAATCTGCTTTTAGTCAACACATAAGGAAAGGGTGCACCGGTCCTGGAAATACTGCAATACCAGGTCAATGCGTGGAGTGGACAGAGCAAGCTCTATTTCCATCTCCCTGTTCTAAAAATCCATTTAATATATGGTCCCCAGATAGGGGACGTATCAGATATTAAACTGATAAGAACAGATACTACACTTGATCTTAGCCAAAAGGCCGAGAAGCGATAACCCGAACGGGCCGCGCGTTGCCCGAGCCTGCCCGATACTGCTGTTCAGCCCTTGCAGCGATTCAGCCTACTTCTAGGCAATTCCATGGGGCCCTGCAGGCTCACACACTCACAGCTACACGGGAGGTGAATAAAGGCCGGAGAGGAAGCCAGACAGGATTTGCTTCTTTTGCTTGCACCACAATGCAGTGCTGAAAGAGGAGGAATCTACATAAAAACGCCTTCCTGGCAACGCCCAAATGCCCTGCTGCCATGCAGATAAACACTGGCAGCGGCAGCAAGTGCATGCCCACAGCCACCCCTTGTTCCTTCACACCTTGTATCAGCTGTAATCCAGTCCAGTCCAGTGCTGCCTGCTGAGCAGCACTGACCAACACTGCCTGGGCCCAGGCTTTTATCTCTGAGGCCCCATTATGATGTCAGAAAGCTGGCTCTGGAATCCTGAGGGCTCCACTATGACACGTGCAAAGTTCCGTCTGAACTTTATATAAGACGGTGAGGCTCAGTCAGTCACTCAGTGTTGCCTGAGAGGGCAACACTGCAACAGCCGGCCGCCAGGCTGTCTTTTTTTTGCACAGCTAGTTGCCTCCAGGAGGCCACAAGAGGGAGACAAGGGACTGCAAAATGGAAAATAGGCATCCACCAACTTTACAGACAACTTCTCCTTGCTCCTACAACCTCCATCCTTGCACAGTTTGTTATTCTTCTAGGTAACATAGTAACAAATCCAAATTGCTGCTCTCTTTGTAGGCAAGCAAGGCTTTGTTGCAACTGCAATTCTTACTTCTTCTTGAAATGTAGGGACGACAGTACATTCCATCACATCCATCTAGTGTACACAGGTAGGTCCATTGTGGCGGGCAGGCGAGCGGGCGGGCTGCTTTATTGGCTGTTTGCTGTTCCCCTACTCCACTCCACTATTTGACTGTTGTGCTGCATCAATCAATCAATCAATCAATCAATCAATCAATCAGTGGCTGGCTCAGGTGCAGCTCTTTAACTTACCTAAAAGGGAGGGCGGAGAGAAGACAAGGAAGGTGAATGAGGTGTTCCAATGTGAAATGCCGGAAACACAGAAACACAGACGACACACAACAAGAGGTGGCAATCTATTCATTAATTGCATTTAATCAATGAGCTCATTATCACTCATGCATTGTCCAACAGGTGTTGAAATAATGGGATTAAAAGGGGAGATCCCTTCAGAAAGACAGAAACAATAGCAAAGACAAAAAACACTTTTGGAATCTGCTTTTAGTCAACACATAAGGAAAGGGTGCACCGGTCCTGGAAATACTGCAATACCAGGTCAATGCGTGGAGTGGACAGAGCAAGCTCTATTTCCATCTCCCTGTTCTAAAAATCCATTTAATATATGGTCCCCAGATAGGGGACGTATCAGATATTAAACTGATAAGAACAGATACTACACTTGATCTTAGCCAAAAGGCCGAGAAGCGATAACCCGAACGGGCCGCGCGTTGCCCGAGCCTGCCCGATACTGCTGTTCAGCCCTTGCAGCGATTCAGCCTACTTCTAGGCAATTCCATGGGGCCCTGCAGGCTCACACACTCACAGCTACACGGGAGGTGAATAAAGGCCGGAGAGGAAGCCAGACAGGATTTGCTTCTTTTGCTTGCACCACAATGCAGTGCTGAAAGAGGAGGAATCTACATAAAAACGCCTTCCTGGCAACGCCCAAATGCCCTGCTGCCATGCAGATAAACACTGGCAGCGGCAGCAAGTGCATGCCCACAGCCACCCCTTGTTCCTTCACACCTTGTATCAGCTGTAATCCAGTCCAGTCCAGTGCTGCCTGCTGAGCAGCACTGACCAACACTGCCTGGGCCCAGGCTTTTATCTCTGAGGCCCCATTATGATGTCAGAAAGCTGGCTCTGGAATCCTGAGGGCTCCACTATGACACGTGCAAAGTTCCGTCTGAACTTTATATAAGACGGTGAGGCTCAGTCAGTCACTCAGTGTTGCCTGAGAGGGCAACACTGCAACAGCCGGCCGCCAGGCTGTCTTTTTTTTGCACAGCTAGTTGCCTCCAGGAGGCCACAAGAGGGAGACAAGGGACTGCAAAATGGAAAATAGGCATCCACCAACTTTACAGACAACTTCTCCTTGCTCCTACAACCTCCATCCTTGCACAGTTTGTTATTCTTCTAGGTAACATAGTAACAAATCCAAATTGCTGCTCTCTTTGTAGGCAAGCAAGGCTTTGTTGCAACTGCAATTCTTACTTCTTCTTGAAATGTAGGGACGACAGTACATTCCATCACATCCATCTAGTGTACACAGGTAGGTCCATTGTGGCGGGCAGGCGAGCGGGCGGGCTGCTTTATTGGCTGTTTGCTGTTCCCCTACTCCACTCCACTATTTGACTGTTGTGCTGCATCAATCAATCAATCAATCAATCAATCAATCAATCAATCAATCAATCAATCAGTGGCTGGCTCAGGTGCAGCTCTTTAACTTACCTAAAAGGGAGGGCGGAGAGAAGACAAGGAAGGTGAATGAGGTGTTCCAATGTGAAATGCCGGAAACACAGAAACACAGACGACACACAACAAGAGGTGGCAATCTATTCATTAATTGCATTTAATCAATGAGCTCATTATCACTCATGCATTGTCCAACAGGTGTTGAAATAATGGGATTAAAAGGGGAGATCCCTTCAGAAAGACAGAAACAATAGCAAAGACAAAAAACACTTTTGGAATCTGCTTTTAGTCAACACATAAGGAAAGGGTGCACCGGTCCTGGAAATACTGCAATACCAGGTCAATGCGTGGAGTGGACAGAGCAAGCTCTATTTCCATCTCCCTGTTCTAAAAATCCATTTAATATATGGTCCCCAGATAGGGGACGTATCAGATATTAAACTGATAAGAACAGATACTACACTTGATCTTAGCCAAAAGGCCGAGAAGCGATAACCCGAACGGGCCGCGCGTTGCCCGAGCCTGCCCGATACTGCTGTTCAGCCCTTGCAGCGATTCAGCCTACTTCTAGGCAATTCCATGGGGCCCTGCAGGCTCACACACTCACAGCTACACGGGAGGTGAATAAAGGCCGGAGAGGAAGCCAGACAGGATTTGCTTCTTTTGCTTGCACCACAATGCAGTGCTGAAAGAGGAGGAATCTACATAAAAACGCCTTCCTGGCAACGCCCAAATGCCCTGCTGCCATGCAGATAAACACTGGCAGCGGCAGCAAGTGCATGCCCACAGCCACCCCTTGTTCCTTCACACCTTGTATCAGCTGTAATCCAGTCCAGTCCAGTGCTGCCTGCTGAGCAGCACTGACCAACACTGCCTGGGCCCAGGCTTTTATCTCTGAGGCCCCATTATGATGTCAGAAAGCTGGCTCTGGAATCCTGAGGGCTCCACTATGACACGTGCAAAGTTCCGTCTGAACTTTATATAAGACGGTGAGGCTCAGTCAGTCACTCAGTGTTGCCTGAGAGGGCAACACTGCAACAGCCGGCCGCCAGGCTGTCTTTTTTTTGCACAGCTAGTTGCCTCCAGGAGGCCACAAGAGGGAGACAAGGGACTGCAAAATGGAAAATAGGCATCCACCAACTTTACAGACAACTTCTCCTTGCTCCTACAACCTCCATCCTTGCACAGTTTGTTATTCTTCTAGGTAACATAGTAACAAATCCAAATTGCTGCTCTCTTTGTAGGCAAGCAAGGCTTTGTTGCAACTGCAATTCTTACTTCTTCTTGAAATGTAGGGACGACAGTACATTCCATCACATCCATCTAGTGTACACAGGTAGGTCCATTGTGGCGGGCAGGCGAGCGGGCGGGCTGCTTTATTGGCTGTTTGCTGTTCCCCTACTCCACTCCACTATTTGACTGTTGTGCTGCATCAATCAATCAATCAATCAATCAATCAATCAATCAATCAATCAATCAATCAATCAATCAATCAATCAATCAATCAGTGGCTGGCTCAGGTGCAGCTCTTTAACTTACCTAAAAGGGAGGGCGGAGAGAAGACAAGGAAGGTGAATGAGGTGTTCCAATGTGAAATGCCGGAAACACAGAAACACAGACGACACACAACAAGAGGTGGCAATCTATTCATTAATTGCATTTAATCAATGAGCTCATTATCACTCATGCATTGTCCAACAGGTGTTGAAATAATGGGATTAAAAGGGGAGATCCCTTCAGAAAGACAGAAACAATAGCAAAGACAAAAAACACTTTTGGAATCTGCTTTTAGTCAACACATAAGGAAAGGGTGCACCGGTCCTGGAAATACTGCAATACCAGGTCAATGCGTGGAGTGGACAGAGCAAGCTCTATTTCCATCTCCCTGTTCTAAAAATCCATTTAATATATGGTCCCCAGATAGGGGACGTATCAGATATTAAACTGATAAGAACAGATACTACACTTGATCTTAGCCAAAAGGCCGAGAAGCGATAACCCGAACGGGCCGCGCGTTGCCCGAGCCTGCCCGATACTGCTGTTCAGCCCTTGCAGCGATTCAGCCTACTTCTAGGCAATTCCATGGGGCCCTGCAGGCTCACACACTCACAGCTACACGGGAGGTGAATAAAGGCCGGAGAGGAAGCCAGACAGGATTTGCTTCTTTTGCTTGCACCACAATGCAGTGCTGAAAGAGGAGGAATCTACATAAAAACGCCTTCCTGGCAACGCCCAAATGCCCTGCTGCCATGCAGATAAACACTGGCAGCGGCAGCAAGTGCATGCCCACAGCCACCCCTTGTTCCTTCACACCTTGTATCAGCTGTAATCCAGTCCAGTCCAGTGCTGCCTGCTGAGCAGCACTGACCAACACTGCCTGGGCCCAGGCTTTTATCTCTGAGGCCCCATTATGATGTCAGAAAGCTGGCTCTGGAATCCTGAGGGCTCCACTATGACACGTGCAAAGTTCCGTCTGAACTTTATATAAGACGGTGAGGCTCAGTCAGTCACTCAGTGTTGCCTGAGAGGGCAACACTGCAACAGCCGGCCGCCAGGCTGTCTTTTTTTTGCACAGCTAGTTGCCTCCAGGAGGCCACAAGAGGGAGACAAGGGACTGCAAAATGGAAAATAGGCATCCACCAACTTTACAGACAACTTCTCCTTGCTCCTACAACCTCCATCCTTGCACAGTTTGTTATTCTTCTAGGTAACATAGTAACAAATCCAAATTGCTGCTCTCTTTGTAGGCAAGCAAGGCTTTGTTGCAACTGCAATTCTTACTTCTTCTTGAAATGTAGGGACGACAGTACATTCCATCACATCCATCTAGTGTACACAGGTAGGTCCATTGTGGCGGGCAGGCGAGCGGGCGGGCTGCTTTATTGGCTGTTTGCTGTTCCCCTACTCCACTCCACTATTTGACTGTTGTGCTGCATCAATCAATCAATCAATCAATCAATCAATCAATCAATCAATCAATCAGTGGCTGGCTCAGGTGCAGCTCTTTAACTTACCTAAAAGGGAGGGCGGAGAGAAGACAAGGAAGGTGAATGAGGTGTTCCAATGTGAAATGCCGGAAACACAGAAACACAGACGACACACAACAAGAGGTGGCAATCTATTCATTAATTGCATTTAATCAATGAGCTCATTATCACTCATGCATTGTCCAACAGGTGTTGAAATAATGGGATTAAAAGGGGAGATCCCTTCAGAAAGACAGAAACAATAGCAAAGACAAAAAACACTTTTGGAATCTGCTTTTAGTCAACACATAAGGAAAGGGTGCACCGGTCCTGGAAATACTGCAATACCAGGTCAATGCGTGGAGTGGACAGAGCAAGCTCTATTTCCATCTCCCTGTTCTAAAAATCCATTTAATATATGGTCCCCAGATAGGGGACGTATCAGATATTAAACTGATAAGAACAGATACTACACTTGATCTTAGCCAAAAGGCCGAGAAGCGATAACCCGAACGGGCCGCGCGTTGCCCGAGCCTGCCCGATACTGCTGTTCAGCCCTTGCAGCGATTCAGCCTACTTCTAGGCAATTCCATGGGGCCCTGCAGGCTCACACACTCACAGCTACACGGGAGGTGAATAAAGGCCGGAGAGGAAGCCAGACAGGATTTGCTTCTTTTGCTTGCACCACAATGCAGTGCTGAAAGAGGAGGAATCTACATAAAAACGCCTTCCTGGCAACGCCCAAATGCCCTGCTGCCATGCAGATAAACACTGGCAGCGGCAGCAAGTGCATGCCCACAGCCACCCCTTGTTCCTTCACACCTTGTATCAGCTGTAATCCAGTCCAGTCCAGTGCTGCCTGCTGAGCAGCACTGACCAACACTGCCTGGGCCCAGGCTTTTATCTCTGAGGCCCCATTATGATGTCAGAAAGCTGGCTCTGGAATCCTGAGGGCTCCACTATGACACGTGCAAAGTTCCGTCTGAACTTTATATAAGACGGTGAGGCTCAGTCAGTCACTCAGTGTTGCCTGAGAGGGCAACACTGCAACAGCCGGCCGCCAGGCTGTCTTTTTTTTGCACAGCTAGTTGCCTCCAGGAGGCCACAAGAGGGAGACAAGGGACTGCAAAATGGAAAATAGGCATCCACCAACTTTACAGACAACTTCTCCTTGCTCCTACAACCTCCATCCTTGCACAGTTTGTTATTCTTCTAGGTAACATAGTAACAAATCCAAATTGCTGCTCTCTTTGTAGGCAAGCAAGGCTTTGTTGCAACTGCAATTCTTACTTCTTCTTGAAATGTAGGGACGACAGTACATTCCATCACATCCATCTAGTGTACACAGGTAGGTCCATTGTGGCGGGCAGGCGAGCGGGCGGGCTGCTTTATTGGCTGTTTGCTGTTCCCCTACTCCACTCCACTATTTGACTGTTGTGCTGCATCAATCAATCAATCAATCAATCAATCAATCAATCAATCAATCAATCAATCAGTGGCTGGCTCAGGTGCAGCTCTTTAACTTACCTAAAAGGGAGGGCGGAGAGAAGACAAGGAAGGTGAATGAGGTGTTCCAATGTGAAATGCCGGAAACACAGAAACACAGACGACACACAACAAGAGGTGGCAATCTATTCATTAATTGCATTTAATCAATGAGCTCATTATCACTCATGCATTGTCCAACAGGTGTTGAAATAATGGGATTAAAAGGGGAGATCCCTTCAGAAAGACAGAAACAATAGCAAAGACAAAAAACACTTTTGGAATCTGCTTTTAGTCAACACATAAGGAAAGGGTGCACCGGTCCTGGAAATACTGCAATACCAGGTCAATGCGTGGAGTGGACAGAGCAAGCTCTATTTCCATCTCCCTGTTCTAAAAATCCATTTAATATATGGTCCCCAGATAGGGGACGTATCAGATATTAAACTGATAAGAACAGATACTACACTTGATCTTAGCCAAAAGGCCGAGAAGCGATAACCCGAACGGGCCGCGCGTTGCCCGAGCCTGCCCGATACTGCTGTTCAGCCCTTGCAGCGATTCAGCCTACTTCTAGGCAATTCCATGGGGCCCTGCAGGCTCACACACTCACAGCTACACGGGAGGTGAATAAAGGCCGGAGAGGAAGCCAGACAGGATTTGCTTCTTTTGCTTGCACCACAATGCAGTGCTGAAAGAGGAGGAATCTACATAAAAACGCCTTCCTGGCAACGCCCAAATGCCCTGCTGCCATGCAGATAAACACTGGCAGCGGCAGCAAGTGCATGCCCACAGCCACCCCTTGTTCCTTCACACCTTGTATCAGCTGTAATCCAGTCCAGTCCAGTGCTGCCTGCTGAGCAGCACTGACCAACACTGCCTGGGCCCAGGCTTTTATCTCTGAGGCCCCATTATGATGTCAGAAAGCTGGCTCTGGAATCCTGAGGGCTCCACTATGACACGTGCAAAGTTCCGTCTGAACTTTATATAAGACGGTGAGGCTCAGTCAGTCACTCAGTGTTGCCTGAGAGGGCAACACTGCAACAGCCGGCCGCCAGGCTGTCTTTTTTTTGCACAGCTAGTTGCCTCCAGGAGGCCACAAGAGGGAGACAAGGGACTGCAAAATGGAAAATAGGCATCCACCAACTTTACAGACAACTTCTCCTTGCTCCTACAACCTCCATCCTTGCACAGTTTGTTATTCTTCTAGGTAACATAGTAACAAATCCAAATTGCTGCTCTCTTTGTAGGCAAGCAAGGCTTTGTTGCAACTGCAATTCTTACTTCTTCTTGAAATGTAGGGACGACAGTACATTCCATCACATCCATCTAGTGTACACAGGTAGGTCCATTGTGGCGGGCAGGCGAGCGGGCGGGCTGCTTTATTGGCTGTTTGCTGTTCCCCTACTCCACTCCACTATTTGACTGTTGTGCTGCATCAATCAATCAATCAATCAATCAATCAATCAATCAATCAATCAATCAGTGGCTGGCTCAGGTGCAGCTCTTTAACTTACCTAAAAGGGAGGGCGGAGAGAAGACAAGGAAGGTGAATGAGGTGTTCCAATGTGAAATGCCGGAAACACAGAAACACAGACGACACACAACAAGAGGTGGCAATCTATTCATTAATTGCATTTAATCAATGAGCTCATTATCACTCATGCATTGTCCAACAGGTGTTGAAATAATGGGATTAAAAGGGGAGATCCCTTCAGAAAGACAGAAACAATAGCAAAGACAAAAAACACTTTTGGAATCTGCTTTTAGTCAACACATAAGGAAAGGGTGCACCGGTCCTGGAAATACTGCAATACCAGGTCAATGCGTGGAGTGGACAGAGCAAGCTCTATTTCCATCTCCCTGTTCTAAAAATCCATTTAATATATGGTCCCCAGATAGGGGACGTATCAGATATTAAACTGATAAGAACAGATACTACACTTGATCTTAGCCAAAAGGCCGAGAAGCGATAACCCGAACGGGCCGCGCGTTGCCCGAGCCTGCCCGATACTGCTGTTCAGCCCTTGCAGCGATTCAGCCTACTTCTAGGCAATTCCATGGGGCCCTGCAGGCTCACACACTCACAGCTACACGGGAGGTGAATAAAGGCCGGAGAGGAAGCCAGACAGGATTTGCTTCTTTTGCTTGCACCACAATGCAGTGCTGAAAGAGGAGGAATCTACATAAAAACGCCTTCCTGGCAACGCCCAAATGCCCTGCTGCCATGCAGATAAACACTGGCAGCGGCAGCAAGTGCATGCCCACAGCCACCCCTTGTTCCTTCACACCTTGTATCAGCTGTAATCCAGTCCAGTCCAGTGCTGCCTGCTGAGCAGCACTGACCAACACTGCCTGGGCCCAGGCTTTTATCTCTGAGGCCCCATTATGATGTCAGAAAGCTGGCTCTGGAATCCTGAGGGCTCCACTATGACACGTGCAAAGTTCCGTCTGAACTTTATATAAGACGGTGAGGCTCAGTCAGTCACTCAGTGTTGCCTGAGAGGGCAACACTGCAACAGCCGGCCGCCAGGCTGTCTTTTTTTTGCACAGCTAGTTGCCTCCAGGAGGCCACAAGAGGGAGACAAGGGACTGCAAAATGGAAAATAGGCATCCACCAACTTTACAGACAACTTCTCCTTGCTCCTACAACCTCCATCCTTGCACAGTTTGTTATTCTTCTAGGTAACATAGTAACAAATCCAAATTGCTGCTCTCTTTGTAGGCAAGCAAGGCTTTGTTGCAACTGCAATTCTTACTTCTTCTTGAAATGTAGGGACGACAGTACATTCCATCACATCCATCTAGTGTACACAGGTAGGTCCATTGTGGCGGGCAGGCGAGCGGGCGGGCTGCTTTATTGGCTGTTTGCTGTTCCCCTACTCCACTCCACTATTTGACTGTTGTGCTGCATCAATCAATCAATCAATCAATCAATCAATCAATCAATCAATCAATCAATCAATCAATCAGTGGCTGGCTCAGGTGCAGCTCTTTAACTTACCTAAAAGGGAGGGCGGAGAGAAGACAAGGAAGGTGAATGAGGTGTTCCAATGTGAAATGCCGGAAACACAGAAACACAGACGACACACAACAAGAGGTGGCAATCTATTCATTAATTGCATTTAATCAATGAGCTCATTATCACTCATGCATTGTCCAACAGGTGTTGAAATAATGGGATTAAAAGGGGAGATCCCTTCAGAAAGACAGAAACAATAGCAAAGACAAAAAACACTTTTGGAATCTGCTTTTAGTCAACACATAAGGAAAGGGTGCACCGGTCCTGGAAATACTGCAATACCAGGTCAATGCGTGGAGTGGACAGAGCAAGCTCTATTTCCATCTCCCTGTTCTAAAAATCCATTTAATATATGGTCCCCAGATAGGGGACGTATCAGATATTAAACTGATAAGAACAGATACTACACTTGATCTTAGCCAAAAGGCCGAGAAGCGATAACCCGAACGGGCCGCGCGTTGCCCGAGCCTGCCCGATACTGCTGTTCAGCCCTTGCAGCGATTCAGCCTACTTCTAGGCAATTCTATGGGGCCCTGCAGGCTCACACACTCACAGCTACACGGGAGGTGAATAAAGGCCGGAGAGGAAGCCAGACAGGATTTGCTTCTTTTGCTTGCACCACAATGCAGTGCTGAAAGAGGAGGAATCTACATAAAAACGCCTTCCTGGCAACGCCCAAATGCCCTGCTGCCATGCAGATAAACACTGGCAGCGGCAGCAAGTGCATGCCCACAGCCACCCCTTGTTCCTTCACACCTTGTATCAGCTGTAATCCAGTCCAGTCCAGTGCTGCCTGCTGAGCAGCACTGACCAACACTGCCTGGGCCCAGGCTTTTATCTCTGAGGCCCCATTATGATGTCAGAAAGCTGGCTCTGGAATCCTGAGGGCTCCACTATGACACGTGCAAAGTTCCGTCTGAACTTTATATAAGACGGTGAGGCTCAGTCAGTCACTCAGTGTTGCCTGAGAGGGCAACACTGCAACAGCCGGCCGCCAGGCTGTCTTTTTTTTGCACAGCTAGTTGCCTCCAGGAGGCCACAAGAGGGAGACAAGGGACTGCAAAATGGAAAATAGGCATCCACCAACTTTACAGACAACTTCTCCTTGCTCCTACAACCTCCATCCTTGCACAGTTTGTTATTCTTCTAGGTAACATAGTAACAAATCCAAATTGCTGCTCTCTTTGTAGGCAAGCAAGGCTTTGTTGCAACTGCAATTCTTACTTCTTCTTGAAATGTAGGGACGACAGTACATTCCATCACATCCATCTAGTGTACACAGGTAGGTCCATTGTGGCGGGCAGGCGAGCGGGCGGGCTGCTTTATTGGCTGTTTGCTGTTCCCCTACTCCACTCCACTATTTGACTGTTGTGCTGCATCAATCAATCAATCAATCAATCAATCAATCAATCAATCAATCAATCAATCAATCAGTGGCTGGCTCAGGTGCAGCTCTTTAACTTACCTAAAAGGGAGGGCGGAGAGAAGACAAGGAAGGTGAATGAGGTGTTCCAATGTGAAATGCCGGAAACACAGAAACACAGACGACACACAACAAGAGGTGGCAATCTATTCATTAATTGCATTTAATCAATGAGCTCATTATCACTCATGCATTGTCCAACAGGTGTTGAAATAATGGGATTAAAAGGGGAGATCCCTTCAGAAAGACAGAAACAATAGCAAAGACAAAAAACACTTTTGGAATCTGCTTTTAGTCAACACATAAGGAAAGGGTGCACCGGTCCTGGAAATACTGCAATACCAGGTCAATGCGTGGAGTGGACAGAGCAAGCTCTATTTCCATCTCCCTGTTCTAAAAATCCATTTAATATATGGTCCCCAGATAGGGGACGTATCAGATATTAAACTGATAAGAACAGATACTACACTTGATCTTAGCCAAAAGGCCGAGAAGCGATAACCCGAACGGGCCGCGCGTTGCCCGAGCCTGCCCGATACTGCTGTTCAGCCCTTGCAGCGATTCAGCCTACTTCTAGGCAATTCCATGGGGCCCTGCAGGCTCACACACTCACAGCTACACGGGAGGTGAATAAAGGCCGGAGAGGAAGCCAGACAGGATTTGCTTCTTTTGCTTGCACCACAATGCAGTGCTGAAAGAGGAGGAATCTACATAAAAACGCCTTCCTGGCAACGCCCAAATGCCCTGCTGCCATGCAGATAAACACTGGCAGCGGCAGCAAGTGCATGCCCACAGCCACCCCTTGTTCCTTCACACCTTGTATCAGCTGTAATCCAGTCCAGTCCAGTGCTGCCTGCTGAGCAGCACTGACCAACACTGCCTGGGCCCAGGCTTTTATCTCTGAGGCCCCATTATGATGTCAGAAAGCTGGCTCTGGAATCCTGAGGGCTCCACTATGACACGTGCAAAGTTCCGTCTGAACTTTATATAAGACGGTGAAGCTCAGTCAGTCACTCAGTGTTGCCTGAGAGGGCAACACTGCAACAGCCGGCCGCCAGGCTGTCTTTTTTTTGCACAGCTAGTTGCCTCCAGGAGGCCACAAGAGGGAGACAAGGGACTGCAAAATGGAAAATAGGCATCCACCAACTTTACAGACAACTTCTCCTTGCTCCTACAACCTCCATCCTTGCACAGTTTGTTATTCTTCTAGGTAACATAGTAACAAATCCAAATTGCTGCTCTCTTTGTAGGCAAGCAAGGCTTTGTTGCAACTGCAATTCTTACTTCTTCTTGAAATGTAGGGACGACAGTACATTCCATCACATCCATCTAGTGTACACAGGTAGGTCCATTGTGGCGGGCAGGCGAGCGGGCGGGCTGCTTTATTGGCTGTTTGCTGTTCCCCTACTCCACTCCACTATTTGACTGTTGTGCTGCATCAATCAATCAATCAATCAATCAATCAATCAATCAATCAATCAATCAATCAATCAATCAATCAATCAGTGGCTGGCTCAGGTGCAGCTCTTTAACTTACCTAAAAGGGAGGGCGGAGAGAAGACAAGGAAGGTGAATGAGGTGTTCCAATGTGAAATGCCGGAAACACAGAAACACAGACGACACACAACAAGAGGTGGCAATCTATTCATTAATTGCATTTAATCAATGAGCTCATTATCACTCATGCATTGTCCAACAGGTGTTGAAATAATGGGATTAAAAGGGGAGATCCCTTCAGAAAGACAGAAACAATAGCAAAGACAAAAAACACTTTTGGAATCTGCTTTTAGTCAACACATAAGGAAAGGGTGCACCGGTCCTGGAAATACTGCAATACCAGGTCAATGCGTGGAGTGGACAGAGCAAGCTCTATTTCCATCTCCCTGTTCTAAAAATCCATTTAATATATGGTCCCCAGATAGGGGACGTGACGTATCAGATATTAAACTGATAAGAACAGATACTACACTTGATCTTAGCCAAAAGGCCGAGAAGCGATAACCCGAACGGGCCGCGCGTTGCCCGAGCCTGCCCGATACTGCTGTTCAGCCCTTGCAGCGATTCAGCCTACTTCTAGGCAATTCCATGGGGCCCTGCAGGCTCACACACTCACAGCTACACGGGAGGTGAATAAAGGCCGGAGAGGAAGCCAGACAGGATTTGCTTCTTTTGCTTGCACCACAATGCAGTGCTGAAAGAGGAGGAATCTACATAAAAACGCCTTCCTGGCAACGCCCAAATGCCCTGCTGCCATGCAGATAAACACTGGCAGCGGCAGCAAGTGCATGCCCACAGCCACCCCTTGTTCCTTCACACCTTGTATCAGCTGTAATCCAGTCCAGTCCAGTGCTGCCTGCTGAGCAGCACTGACCAACACTGCCTGGGCCCAGGCTTTTATCTCTGAGGCCCCATTATGATGTCAGAAAGCTGGCTCTGGAATCCTGAGGGCTCCACTATGACACGTGCAAAGTTCCGTCTGAACTTTATATAAGACGGTGAGGCTCAGTCAGTCACTCAGTGTTGCCTGAGAGGGCAACACTGCAACAGCCGGCCGCCAGGCTGTCTTTTTTTTGCACAGCTAGTTGCCTCCAGGAGGCCACAAGAGGGAGACAAGGGACTGCAAAATGGAAAATAGGCATCCACCAACTTTACAGACAACTTCTCCTTGCTCCTACAACCTCCATCCTTGCACAGTTTGTTATTCTTCTAGGTAACATAGTAACAAATCCAAATTGCTGCTCTCTTTGTAGGCAAGCAAGGCTTTGTTGCAACTGCAATTCTTACTTCTTCTTGAAATGTAGGGACGACAGTACATTCCATCACATCCATCTAGTGTACACAGGTAGGTCCATTGTGGCGGGCAGGCGAGCGGGCGGGCTGCTTTATTGGCTGTTTGCTGTTCCCCTACTCCACTCCACTATTTGACTGTTGTGCTGCATCAATCAATCAATCAATCAATCAATCAATCAATCAATCAATCAATCAATCAATCAATCAGTGGCTGGCTCAGGTGCAGCTCTTTAACTTACCTAAAAGGGAGGGCGGAGAGAAGACAAGGAAGGTGAATGAGGTGTTCCAATGTGAAATGCCGGAAACACAGAAACACAGACGACACACAACAAGAGGTGGCAATCTATTCATTAATTGCATTTAATCAATGAGCTCATTATCACTCATGCATTGTCCAACAGGTGTTGAAATAATGGGATTAAAAGGGGAGATCCCTTCAGAAAGACAGAAACAATAGCAAAGACAAAAAACACTTTTGGAATCTGCTTTTAGTCAACACATAAGGAAAGGGTGCACCGGTCCTGGAAATACTGCAATACCAGGTCAATGCGTGGAGTGGACAGAGCAAGCTCTATTTCCATCTCCCTGTTCTAAAAATCCATTTAATATATGGTCCCCAGATAGGGGACGTATCAGATATTAAACTGATAAGAACAGATACTACACTTGATCTTAGCCAAAAGGCCGAGAAGCGATAACCCGAACGGGCCGCGCGTTGCCCGAGCCTGCCCGATACTGCTGTTCAGCCCTTGCAGCGATTCAGCCTACTTCTAGGCAATTCCATGGGGCCCTGCAGGCTCACACACTCACAGCTACACGGGAGGTGAATAAAGGCCGGAGAGGAAGCCAGACAGGATTTGCTTCTTTTGCTTGCACCACAATGCAGTGCTGAAAGAGGAGGAATCTACATAAAAACGCCTTCCTGGCAACGCCCAAATGCCCTGCTGCCATGCAGATAAACACTGGCAGCGGCAGCAAGTGCATGCCCACAGCCACCCCTTGTTCCTTCACACCTTGTATCAGCTGTAATCCAGTCCAGTCCAGTGCTGCCTGCTGAGCAGCACTGACCAACACTGCCTGGGCCCAGGCTTTTATCTCTGAGGCCCCATTATGATGTCAGAAAGCTGGCTCTGGAATCCTGAGGGCTCCACTATGACACGTGCAAAGTTCCGTCTGAACTTTATATAAGACGGTGAGGCTCAGTCAGTCACTCAGTGTTGCCTGAGAGGGCAACACTGCAACAGCCGGCCGCCAGGCTGTCTTTTTTTTGCACAGCTAGTTGCCTCCAGGAGGCCACAAGAGGGAGACAAGGGACTGCAAAATGGAAAATAGGCATCCACCAACTTTACAGACAACTTCTCCTTGCTCCTACAACCTCCATCCTTGCACAGTTTGTTATTCTTCTAGGTAACATAGTAACAAATCCAAATTGCTGCTCTCTTTGTAGGCAAGCAAGGCTTTGTTGCAACTGCAATTCTTACTTCTTCTTGAAATGTAGGGACGACAGTACATTCCATCACATCCATCTAGTGTACACAGGTAGGTCCATTGTGGCGGGCAGGCGAGCGGGCGGGCTGCTTTATTGGCTGTTTGCTGTTCCCCTACTCCACTCCACTATTTGACTGTTGTGCTGCATCAATCAATCAATCAATCAATCAATCAATCAATCAATCAATCAGTGGCTGGCTCAGGTGCAGCTCTTTAACTTACCTAAAAGGGAGGGCGGAGAGAAGACAAGGAAGGTGAATGAGGTGTTCCAATGTGAAATGCCGGAAACACAGAAACACAGACGACACACAACAAGAGGTGGCAATCTATTCATTAATTGCATTTAATCAATGAGCTCATTATCACTCATGCATTGTCCAACAGGTGTTGAAATAATGGGATTAAAAGGGGAGATCCCTTCAGAAAGACAGAAACAATAGCAAAGACAAAAAACACTTTTGGAATCTGCTTTTAGTCAACACATAAGGAAAGGGTGCACCGGTCCTGGAAATACTGCAATACCAGGTCAATGCGTGGAGTGGACAGAGCAAGCTCTATTTCCATCTCCCTGTTCTAAAAATCCATTTAATATATGGTCCCCAGATAGGGGACGTATCAGATATTAAACTGATAAGAACAGATACTACACTTGATCTTAGCCAAAAGGCCGAGAAGCGATAACCCGAACGGGCCGCGCGTTGCCCGAGCCTGCCCGATACTGCTGTTCAGCCCTTGCAGCGATTCAGCCTACTTCTAGGCAATTCCATGGGGCCCTGCAGGCTCACACACTCACAGCTACACGGGAGGTGAATAAAGGCCGGAGAGGAAGCCAGACAGGATTTGCTTCTTTTGCTTGCACCACAATGCAGTGCTGAAAGAGGAGGAATCTACATAAAAACGCCTTCCTGGCAACGCCCAAATGCCCTGCTGCCATGCAGATAAACACTGGCAGCGGCAGCAAGTGCATGCCCACAGCCACCCCTTGTTCCTTCACAACTTGTATCAGCTGTAATCCAGTCCAGTCCAGTGCTGCCTGCTGAGCAGCACTGACCAACACTGCCTGGGCCCAGGCTTTTATCTCTGAGGCCCCATTATGATGTCAGAAAGCTGGCTCTGGAATCCTGAGGGCTCCACTATGACACGTGCAAAGTTCCGTCTGAACTTTATATAAGACGGTGAGGCTCAGTCAGTCACTCAGTGTTGCCTGAGAGGGCAACACTGCAACAGCCGGCCGCCAGGCTGTCTTTTTTTTGCACAGCTAGTTGCCTCCAGGAGGCCACAAGAGGGAGACAAGGGACTGCAAAATGGAAAATAGGCATCCACCAACTTTACAGACAACTTCTCCTTGCTCCTACAACCTCCATCCTTGCACAGTTTGTTATTCTTCTAGGTAACATAGTAACAAATCCAAATTGCTGCTCTCTTTGTAGGCAAGCAAGGCTTTGTTGCAACTGCAATTCTTACTTCTTCTTGAAATGTAGGGACGACAGTACATTCCATCACATCCATCTAGTGTACACAGGTAGGTCCATTGTGGCGGGCAGGCGAGCGGGCGGGCTGCTTTATTGGCTGTTTGCTGTTCCCCTACTCCACTCCACTATTTGACTGTTGTGCTGCATCAATCAATCAATCAATCAATCAATCAATCAATCAATCAATCAATCAATCAATCAATCAATCAATCAGTGGCTGGCTCAGGTGCAGCTCTTTAACTTACCTTAACCCCTTAAGGACGCAGCCTAGTTTGGGCCTTAAGGCTCAGAGCCCATTTTTCAAATCTGACATATTTCACTTTATGTGGTAATAACGTCGGAATGCTTAAACCTATCCAAGCGATTCTGAGATTGTTTTCTCGTGACACTTTGGGCTTCATGTTCGTGGTAAAATTTGGTCGATATATTCAGTCTTTATTTGTGAAAAATTGCAAAATTTAGAGAAAATTTACAAAAAATAGCATTTTTCAGAATTTAAATGCATCTGCTTGAAAAACAGACGGTTATACCACCCAAAATAGTTACTAGTTCACATTTCCCATATGTCTACTTTTGATTGGCATCGTTTTTTGAACATTCTTTTATTTTTCTTGGACGTTACAAGGCTTAGAACATAAACAGCAATTTCTCATATTCTTAAGAAAATTTCAAAAGCCTTTTTTTGAAGGTGCCAGTTCAGTTCTGAAGTGGATTTGAGGGGACTATGTGTTAGAAACCCCCATAAAACACCCCATTTTAAAAACTAGACCCCTCAAAGTATTCAAAACAGCATATAGAAAGTTTTTTAACCCTTCAGGCATTTCACAGGAATTAAAGCAAAGTGGAAATTAAATTTGCAAATTTCATTTTTTCTGCTGAATTTCAATTTTATTCAATTTTTTTTTAGTAACAGAGAAGGTTTTACCAGAGAAACACTACTAAATATGTATTGTCCAGATTCTGCAGTTTTTAGAAATGTCCCACATGTGGCCCTACTGCGCTCGTGGACTAAAACACAAGCCCTAGAAGCAAAGAAGCACCTAGTGCATTTTGAGGCCTCTTTTTTATTAGAATATATTTTAGGCAGCATGCCAGGTTTGAAGAGGCGTTGAGGTATCAAAACAATGGAAACCCACCAGAAGTGACCCCATTTTGGAAATTACACCCCTCAAGGAATTCATTTATGGTTTTTGTTATCATTTTGACCGCACAGTTTTTTCACAGCACCTATTTGAATTGGGCTGTGAAATGAAAAAAATGATATTTTTTCCAATAAAATGTCATTTTTGATCAAATTTTCTTATTTTCACAGGGAACAACATACCCCATTTTGTTGCCCAATTTGTCCTTAGTGCGGCAATACCCCATTTGTGGTGATAAACTGCCGTTTGGGCCCATGGGAGGGCTCAGAAGGAAAGGAGCGCTATGTGTTTGTTGGAGTCCAGATTTTGCTGGATTGGTTTTCGGGTGCCATGTCGCATTTGCAGAGCCCCAGAGGTATCAAAGCAATGGAAACCCACCAGAAGTGACCCCATTTTGGAAACTACACCCCTCAAGGAATTCATTTATGGTTTTTGTTATCATTTTGACCGCACAGGTTTTTCACAGCACCTATTTGAATTGGGCTGTGAAATGAAAAAAATTATATTTTTTCCAATAAGATGTCATTTTTGATCAAAATTTCTTATTTTCACAGGGAACAACATACCCCATTTTGTTGCCCAATTTGTCCTTAGTGCGGCAATACCCCATTTGTGGTGATAAACTGCCGTTTGGGCCCATGGGAGGGCTCAGACGGAAAGGAGCGCTATGTGTTTGTTGGAGTCCAGATTTTGCTGGATTGGTTTTCGGGTGCCATGTTGCATTTGCAGAGCCCCAGAGGTATCAAAGCAATGGAAACCCACCAGAAGTGACCCCATTTTGGAAACTACACCCCTCAAGGAATTCATTTATGGTTTTTGTTATCATTTTGACCGCACAGTTTTTTCACAGCACCTATTTGAATTGGGCTGTGAAATGAAAAAAATGATATTTTTTCCAATAAGATGTCATTTTTGATCAAAATTTCTTATTTTCACAAGGAACAACATACCCCATTTTGTTGCCCAATTTGTCCTTAGTGCGGCAATACCCCATTTGTGGTGATAAACTGCCCTTTGGGCCCATGGGAGGGCTCAGAAGGAAAGGACCACCATTTGGCCTACTGGAGCTTTTCTGGTGCTAAGTCATGTGTGCAGAAGCCCCTGAGGTACCAGTACAGTTGAAACCCCCGAGAAGTGACCCCATTTTAAAAACTACACCCCTTAAGACATTCATCTAGAGGTGTAGTGAGCATTTTGACCCCACAGGTACTGTGTAAAAGATAATGCGCAGCAGATGGTGCAGTGTGAGATTTGCAATTTTATATATGTATATGCCATTTCAGTGTCCAATATAGTGTGCCCAGCATGCGCCACCGGAGATATACACCCCTTAAATTGTAATGTGGGTTCTCCTGGGTACGACAATACCCTACATGTGGCTGTTATCAGCTGCTTGGGCATACGGCAGGGCTCAGAAGGGAAAGATGAGGGGGGTAAGCTGTGCGGAGTGCATCAGGGTAAATTGAAAATCAAGGGATGTATGATACATTTTAAAACAATCTTTTATACAGAGCCCTGGTTTTTCGGGACACGTGTCACATTGGTATATTGTGTTCTTCCTTATCCCCCTCTTATAGCAGACTCTGCACCTCTTTTGACTCTTTCCCTTTCCACCGGTTTGGGGACCTTCTCCTGGAAAGTGTTGCCCTGGTACGATGCGCCCCCCCTTCCTGGTCCCTAAAGATTAGATCTTGAAATTCCAGGAAAGTTCCCCTCTGGCCTGCACATCGACGTAGCACATACGCATTGTACAAAGCCATCTGTATGATGTGCCCGGCCAGCTTCTTATACCTCACCGCATGGCGCTGTAGGGCTTCAGGACTTGATTTGACAAGTCCATCCCTCCCATGTACCTATTGTAGTCCAGGATGCAGTCTGGTTTGGGGGTGGCCTTTCCTTCATATATCCTAAACCTGTAGGTATACCCTGATGCACTCTCGCAGCTTATACATCTTCACGCCATACCTTGCCCTCTTACCTGGCAGGTACTGGCGGAATTGAACCCTCCCTTTAAAATGTACCAGGGACTCATCAATAGAAAAACACTTCTCGGGGGTGTATGCTTGGGAAAACCGGGCACTGGAACGGTCTAATAGGGGTCTCCGTTTATACAAACGGTCAAAACTGGGGTCATCTCGGAGTGGGCACGGCTCATTATCAGTATAATGTAAGAAGCGAAGTATTGCCTCATTTATTTATTTTTTTAGGTTCCAGTTCATTTCTGAAGTTGCTTTGAGGGGCCCATATATTAGAAACCCCTATCAAACACCCCATTTTAGAAACTAGACCCCTCAAAGTATTCACAACAGCATTTAGAAAGTTTATGAACCCTTTAGGTGTTTCACAGAAATTTAGAGCAAAGTAGAGGTGACATTTACTCTTTTTATACCATTTTTTTTATAACACAAAAGGATTTATCAGAGAAACGCAACTCAATACTTATTGCCCAGATTCTGCAGTTTAGAGAAATATCCCACATGTGGCCCTCGGGCGGTAATGGACTGAAGCACCGGCCTCCGAAGCAAAGGAGCACCTAGCGGATTTTGAGCCCTCGTTTTTATTAGGCACCATGTCCGGTTTGAAGAGGTCTTGTGGTGCCAAAACATTGGAAACCCCCCAAAAGTGACCCCAATTTGGAAACTAGACCCCTTGAGGAATCCATTGTAGTTTTCATGGGGTGCATGCGGCTTTTTGATCAGTTTTTATTCCATTTTTAGGTGGCGTGGTGCCTAAAAAACAGCAATTGTACTATTGTTTTTGTATACTTTTTTTTTTACAGCGTTCACCGTGCGCTATAAATGATATATTAACTTTATTCTGCGGGGCGATACGATCACGGCGATACCAGATGTTTATAGTTTTTTTTTATGTCTTATGGCGTTTGCACAATAAAGTACGTTTTGTAAACAATCATTCACTTTTTGTGTTACCTTATTCTAAGAGCCATAACGTTTTTATTTTTCAATCAATAAAGCCGTGCGAGGACTTATTTTTTGCGTAACGAACTGTATTTTCCATCAGTACCATTTTTCGGTACATGCGACTTTTTGATCTCTTTTTATTCCATTTTTTGGGAGGTGAAGTGACCAAACAATTGTGATTGTGGTACGGTTTATTAATATTTTTTTTTACGGCGTTTACCGTGCGGGATAAATAACAAAATATTTTTGTAGTTCAGGCCGTTACGGACGCGGCGATACCAATTATGTATAGTTTATTTGTTTGTTTATATATTTTTATTAATAATAAAGGCCTGATAAGGGAAAAAGTGGGACTTTTACTTTTATTACTTTTAAAACTTTTATTTTCTTATTTTTACACATCTTTTTTTAACTTTTTTTTTACTTTATTACTTTGTCCCACTAGGGGACATGAGGGCAGGAGGCCCTGATCGCTATTCTAATACACTGCACTACATGCGTAGTGCAGTGTATTAGAACTGTCAGCTACTCACTGACAGCAAGCATAGTGGGTCCTGACGTTGTCAGGACCCACTAGGCTTCCGTCTATGGCATAGCCGGACGCCATTGTTTGGTGTCCGGTTGCCATAGTCACCATCGCCGGCCGCTATCGCGTAGCAGGCCGGCGATGGCAGCTTAACCCCTAAAAAGCCGCGATCTCTATAGAACGCGGCTTTTAAGGGGTTAATCAGCGGGGACACAGCGATCGGTCCCCGCTGTAGGAGCTGTGACAGCTGCTGAACAAGACAGCAGCGTCACAGCTCCTGTATGTGTCGGGAGGACGGCCGAAACGGCCGTTACTCCCGAGACGTACTATTACGGCATGGAGCGCGAACGATACAGCTGCCATGACGTAATAGTACGTCAAGGAGCGGGAAGGGGTTAAAGGGAGGGCGGAGAGAAGACAAGGAAGGTGAATGAGGTGTTCCAATGTGAAATGCCGGAAACACAGAAACACAGACGACACACAACAAGAGGTGGCAATCTATTCATTAATTGCATTTAATCAATGAGCTCATTATCACTCATGCATTGTCCAACAGGTGTTGAAATAATGGGATTAAAAGGGGAGATCCCTTCAGAAAGACAGAAACAATAGCAAAGACAAAAAACACTTTTGGAATCTGCTTTTAGTCAACACATAAGGAAAGGGTGCACCGGTCCTGGAAATACTGCAATACCAGGTCAATGCGTGGAGTGGACAGAGCAAGCTCTATTTCCATCTCCCTGTTCTAAAAATCCATTTAATATATGGTCCCCAGATAGGGGACGTATCAGATATTAAACTGATAAGAACAGATACTACACTTGATCTTAGCCAAAAGGCCGAGAAGCGATAACCCGAACGGGCCGCGCGTTGCCCGAGCCTGCCCGATACTGCTGTTCAGCCCTTGCAGCGATTCAGCCTACTTCTAGGCAATTCCATGGGGCCCTGCAGGCTCACACACTCACAGCTACACGGGAGGTGAATAAAGGCCGGAGAGGAAGCCAGACAGGATTTGCTTCTTTTGCTTGCACCACAATGCAGTGCTGAAAGAGGAGGAATCGACATAAAAACGCCTTCCTGGCAACGCCCAAATGCCCTGCTGCCATGCAGATAAACACTGGCAGCGGCAGCAAGTGCATGCCCACAGCCACCCCTTGTTCCTTCACACCTTGTATCAGCTGTAATCCAGTCCAGTCCAGTGCTGCCTGCTGAGCAGCACTGACCAACACTGCCTGGGCCCAGGCTTTTATCTCTGAGGCCCCATTATGATGTCAGAAAGCTGGCTCTGGAATCCTGAGGGCTCCACTATGACACGTGCAAAGTTCCGTCTGAACTTTATATAAGACGGTGAGGCTCAGTCAGTCACTCAGTGTTGCCTGAGAGGGCAACACTGCAACAGCCGGCCGCCAGGCTGTCTTTTTTTTGCACAGCTAGTTGCCTCCAGGAGGCCACAAGAGGGAGACAAGGGACTGCAAAATGGAAAATAGGCATCCACCAACTTTACAGACAACTTCTCCTTGCTCCTACAACCTCCATCCTTGCACAGTTTGTTATTCTTCTAGGTAACATAGTAACAAATCCAAATTGCTGCTCTCTTTGTAGGCAAGCAAGGCTTTGTTGCAACTGCAATTCTTACTTCTTCTTGAAATGTAGGGACGACAGTACATTCCATCACATCCATCTAGTGTACACAGGTAGGTCCATTGTGGCGGGCAGGCGAGCGGGCGGGCTGCTTTATTGGCTGTTTGCTGTTCCCCTACTCCACTCCACTATTTGACTGTTGTGCTGCATCAATCAATCAATCAATCAATCAATCAATCAGTGGCTGGCTCAGGTGCAGCTCTTTAACTTACCTAAAAGGGAGGGCGGAGAGAAGACAAGGAAGGTGAATGAGGTGTTCCAATGTGAAATGCCGGAAACACAGAAACACAGACGACACACAACAAGAGGTGGCAATCTATTCATTAATTGCATTTAATCAATGAGCTCATTATCACTCATGCATTGTCCAACAGGTGTTGAAATAATGGGATTAAAAGGGGAGATCCCTTCAGAAAGACAGAAACAATAGCAAAGACAAAAAACACTTTTGGAATCTGCTTTTAGTCAACACATAAGGAAAGGGTGCACCGGTCCTGGAAATACTGCAATACCAGGTCAATGCGTGGAGTGGACAGAGCAAGCTCTATTTCCATCTCCCTGTTCTAAAAATCCATTTAATATATGGTCCCCAGATAGGGGACGTATCAGATATTAAACTGATAAGAACAGATACTACACTTGATCTTAGCCAAAAGGCCGAGAAGCGATAACCCGAACGGGCCGCGCGTTGCCCGAGCCTGCCCGATACTGCTGTTCAGCCCTTGCAGCGATTCAGCCTACTTCTAGGCAATTCCATGGGGCCCTGCAGGCTCACACACTCACAGCTACACAGGAGGTGAATAAAGGCCGGAGAGGAAGCCAGACAGGATTTGCTTCTTTTGCTTGCACCACAATGCAGTGCTGAAAGAGGAGGAATCTACATAAAAACGCCTTCCTGGCAACGCCCAAATGCCCTGCTGCCATGCAGATAAACACTGGCAGCGGCAGCAAGTGCATGCCCACAGCCACCCCTTGTTCCTTCACACCTTGTATCAGCTGTAATCCAGTCCAGTCCAGTGCTGCCTGCTGAGCAGCACTGACCAACACTGCCTGGGCCCAGGCTTTTATCTCTGAGGCCCCATTATGATGTCAGAAAGCTGGCTCTGGAATCCTGAGGGCTCCACTATGACACGTGCAAAGTTCCGTCTGAACTTTATATAAGACGGTGAGGCTCAGTCAGTCACTCAGTGTTGCCTGAGAGGGCAACACTGCAACAGCCGGCCGCCAGGCTGTCTTTTTTTTGCACAGCTAGTTGCCTCCAGGAGGCCACAAGAGGGAGACAAGGGACTGCAAAATGGAAAATAGGCATCCACCAACTTTACAGACAACTTCTCCTTGCTCCTACAACCTCCATCCTTGCACAGTTTGTTATTCTTCTAGGTAACATAGTAACAAATCCAAATTGCTGCTCTCTTTGTAGGCAAGCAAGGCTTTGTTGCAACTGCAATTCTTACTTCTTCTTGAAATGTAGGGACGACAGTACATTCCATCACATCCATCTAGTGTACACAGGTAGGTCCATTGTGGCGGGCAGGCGAGCGGGCGGGCTGCTTTATTGGCTGTTTGCTGTTCCCCTACTCCACTCCACTATTTGACTGTTGTGCTGCATCAATCAATCAATCAATCAATCAATCAATCAATCAATCAATCAATCAGTGGCTGGCTCAGGTGCAGCTCTTTAACTTACCTAAAA
Source organism: Rhinoderma darwinii (assembly GCF_050947455.1). Taxonomy (NCBI): domain Eukaryota; kingdom Metazoa; phylum Chordata; class Amphibia; order Anura; family Rhinodermatidae; genus Rhinoderma; species Rhinoderma darwinii. The sequence goes on along the minus strand of NC_134688.1, from coordinate 466,090,244 downwards.
GGGAGGGCGGAGAGAAGACAAGGAAGGTGAATGAGGTGTTCCAATGTGAAATGCCGGAAACACAGAAACACAGACGACACACAACAAGAGGTGGCAATCTATTCATTAATTGCATTTAATCAATGAGCTCATTATCACTCATGCATTGTCCAACAGGTGTTGAAATAATGGGATTAAAAGGGGAGATCCCTTCAGAAAGACAGAAACAATAGCAAAGACAAAAAACACTTTTGGAATCTGCTTTTAGTCAACACATAAGGAAAGGGTGCACCGGTCCTGGAAATACTGCAATACCAGGTCAATGCGTGGAGTGGACAGAGCAAGCTCTATTTCCATCTCCCTGTTCTAAAAATCCATTTAATATATGGTCCCCAGATAGGGGACGTATCAGATATTAAACTGATAAGAACAGATACTACACTTGATCTTAGCCAAAAGGCCGAGAAGCGATAACCCGAACGGGCCGCGCGTTGCCCGAGCCTGCCCGATACTGCTGTTCAGCCCTTGCAGCGATTCAGCCTACTTCTAGGCAATTCCATGGGGCCCTGCAGGCTCACACACTCACAGCTACACGGGAGGTGAATAAAGGCCGGAGAGGAAGCCAGACAGGATTTGCTTCTTTTGCTTGCACCACAATGCAGTGCTGAAAGAGGAGGAATCTACATAAAAACGCCTTCCTGGCAACGCCCAAATGCCCTGCTGCCATGCAGATAAACACTGGCAGCGGCAGCAAGTGCATGCCCACAGCCACCCCTTGTTCCTTCACACCTTGTATCAGCTGTAATCCAGTCCAGTCCAGTGCTGCCTGCTGAGCAGCACTGACCAACACTGCCTGGGCCCAGGCTTTTATCTCTGAGGCCCCATTATGATGTCAGAAAGCTGGCTCTGGAATCCTGAGGGCTCCACTATGACACGTGCAAAGTTCCGTCTGAACTTTATATAAGACGGTGAGGCTCAGTCAGTCACTCAGTGTTGCCTGAGAGGGCAACACTGCAACAGCCGGCCGCCAGGCTGTCTTTTTTTTGCACAGCTAGTTGCCTCCAGGAGGCCACAAGAGGGAGACAAGGGACTGCAAAATGGAAAATAGGCATCCACCAACTTTACAGACAACTTCTCCTTGCTCCTACAACCTCCATCCTTGCACAGTTTGTTATTCTTCTAGGTAACATGCTTTGTTGCAACTGCAATTCTTACTTCTTCTTGAAATGTAGGGACGACAGTACATTCCATCACATCCATCTAGTGTACACAGGTAGGTCCATTGTGGCGGGCAGGCGAGCGGGCGGGCTGCTTTATTGGCTGTTTGCTGTTCCCCTACTCCACTCCACTATTTGACTGTTGTGCTGCATCAATCATCAATCAATCAATCAATCAATCAATCAATCAATCAATCAATCAATCAATCAGTGGCTGGCTCAGGTGCAGCTCTTTAACTTACCTAAAAGGGAGGGCGGAGAGAAGACAAGGAAGGTGAATGAGGTGTTCCAATGTGAAATGCCGGAAACACAGAAACACAGACGACACACAACAAGAGGTGGCAATCTATTCATTAATTGCATTTAATCAATGAGCTCATTATCACTCATGCATTGTCCAACAGGTGTTGAAATAATGGGATTAAAAGGGGAGATCCCTTCAGAAAGACAGAAACAATAGCAAAGACAAAAAACACTTTTGGAATCTGCTTTTAGTCAACACATAAGGAAAGGGTGCACCGGTCCTGGAAATACTGCAATACCAGGTCAATGCGTGGAGTGGACAGAGCAAGCTCTATTTCCATCTCCCTGTTCTAAAAATCCATTTAATATATGGTCCCCAGATAGGGGACGTATCAGATATTAAACTGATAAGAACAGATACTACACTTGATCTTAGCCAAAAGGCCGAGAAGCGATAACCCGAACGGGCCGCGCGTTGCCCGAGCCTGCCCGATACTGCTGTTCAGCCCTTGCAGCGATTCAGCCTACTTCTAGGCAATTCCATGGGGCCCTGCAGGCTCACACACTCACAGCTACACGGGAGGTGAATAAAGGCCGGAGAGGAAGCCAGACAGGATTTGCTTCTTTTGCTTGCACCACAATGCAGTGCTGAAAGAGGAGGAATCTACATAAAAACGCCTTCCTGGCAACGCCCAAATGCCCTGCTGCCATGCAGATAAACACTGGCAGCGGCAGCAAGTGCATGCCCACAGCCACCCCTTGTTCCTTCACACCTTGTATCAGCTGTAATCCAGTCCAGTCCAGTGCTGCCTGCTGAGCAGCACTGACCAACACTGCCTGGGCCCAGGCTTTTATCTCTGAGGCCCCATTATGATGTCAGAAAGCTGGCTCTGGAATCCTGAGGGCTCCACTATGACACGTGCAAAGTTCCGTCTGAACTTTATATAAGACGGTGAGGCTCAGTCAGTCACTCAGTGTTGCCTGAGAGGGCAACACTGCAACAGCCGGCCGCCAGGCTGTCTTTTTTTTGCACAGCTAGTTGCCTCCAGGAGGCCACAAGAGGGAGACAAGGGACTGCAAAATGGAAAATAGGCATCCACCAACTTTACAGACAACTTCTCCTTGCTCCTACAACCTCCATCCTTGCACAGTTTGTTATTCTTCTAGGTAACATAGTAACAAATCCAAATTGCTGCTCTCTTTGTAGGCAAGCAAGGCTTTGTTGCAACTGCAATTCTTACTTCTTCTTGAAATGTAGGGACGACAGTACATTCCATCACATCCATCTAGTGTACACAGGTAGGTCCATTGTGGCGGGCAGGCGAGCGGGCGGGCTGCTTTATTGGCTGTTTGCTGTTCCCCTACTCCACTCCACTATTTGACTGTTGTGCTGCATCAATCAATCAATCAATCAATCAATCAATCAATCAATCAATCAATCAATCAATCAGTGGCTGGCTCAGGTGCAGCTCTTTAACTTACCTAAAAGGGAGGGCGGAGAGAAGACAAGGAAGGTGAATGAGGTGTTCCAATGTGAAATGCCGGAAACACAGAAACACAGACGACACACAACAAGAGGTGGCAATCTATTCATTAATTGCATTTAATCAATGAGCTCATTATCACTCATGCATTGTCCAACAGGTGTTGAAATAATGGGATTAAAAGGGGAGATCCCTTCAGAAAGACAGAAACAATAGCAAAGACAAAAAACACTTTTGGAATCTGCTTTTAGTCAACACATAAGGAAAGGGTGCACCGGTCCTGGAAATACTGCAATACCAGGTCAATGCGTGGAGTGGACAGAGCAAGCTCTATTTCCATCTCCCTGTTCTAAAAATCCATTTAATATATGGTCCCCAGATAGGGGACGTATCAGATATTAAACTGATAAGAACAGATACTACACTTGATCTTAGCCAAAAGGCCGAGAAGCGATAACCCGAACGGGCCGCGCGTTGCCCGAGCCTGCCCGATACTGCTGTTCAGCCCTTGCAGCGATTCAGCCTACTTCTAGGCAATTCCATGGGGCCCTGCAGGCTCACACACTCACAGCTACACGGGAGGTGAATAAAGGCCGGAGAGGAAGCCAGACAGGATTTGCTTCTTTTGCTTGCACCACAATGCAGTGCTGAAAGAGGAGGAATCTACATAAAAACGCCTTCCTGGCAACGCCCAAATGCCCTGCTGCCATGCAGATAAACACTGGCAGCGGCAGCAAGTGCATGCCCACAGCCACCCCTTGTTCCTTCACACCTTGTATCAGCTGTAATCCAGTCCAGTCCAGTGCTGCCTGCTGAGCAGCACTGACCAACACTGCCTGGGCCCAGGCTTTTATCTCTGAGGCCCCATTATGATGTCAGAAAGCTGGCTCTGGAATCCTGAGGGCTCCACTATGACACGTGCAAAGTTCCGTCTGAACTTTATATAAGACGGTGAGGCTCAGTCAGTCACTCAGTGTTGCCTGAGAGGGCAACACTGCAACAGCCGGCCGCCAGGCTGTCTTTTTTTTGCACAGCTAGTTGCCTCCAGGAGGCCACAAGAGGGAGACAAGGGACTGCAAAATGGAAAATAGGCATCCACCAACTTTACAGACAACTTCTCCTTGCTCCTACAACCTCCATCCTTGCACAGTTTGTTATTCTTCTAGGTAACATAGTAACAAATCCAAATTGCTGCTCTCTTTGTAGGCAAGCAAGGCTTTGTTGCAACTGCAATTCTTACTTCTTCTTGAAATGTAGGGACGACAGTACATTCCATCACATCCATCTAGTGTACACAGGTAGGTCCATTGTGGCGGGCAGGCGAGCGGGCGGGCTGCTTTATTGGCTGTTTGCTGTTCCCCTACTCCACTCCACTATTTGACTGTTGTGCTGCATCAATCAATCAATCAATCAATCAATCAATCAATCAATCAATCAGTGGCTGGCTCAGGTGCAGCTCTTTAACTTACCTAAAAGGGAGGGCGGAGAGAAGACAAGGAAGGTGAATGAGGTGTTCCAATGTGAAATGCCGGAAACACAGAAACACAGACGACACACAACAAGAGGTGGCAATCTATTCATTAATTGCATTTAATCAATGAGCTCATTATCACTCATGCATTGTCCAACAGGTGTTGAAATAATGGGATTAAAAGGGGAGATCCCTTCAGAAAGACAGAAACAATAGCAAAGACAAAAAACACTTTTGGAATCTGCTTTTAGTCAACACATAAGGAAAGGGTGCACCGGTCCTGGAAATACTGCAATACCAGGTCAATGCGTGGAGTGGACAGAGCAAGCTCTATTTCCATCTCCCTGTTCTAAAAATCCATTTAATATATGGTCCCCAGATAGGGGACGTATCAGATATTAAACTGATAAGAACAGATACTACACTTGATCTTAGCCAAAAGGCCGAGAAGCGATAACCCGAACGGGCCGCGCGTTGCCCGAGCCTGCCCGATACTGCTGTTCAGCCCTTGCAGCGATTCAGCCTACTTCTAGGCAATTCCATGGGGCCCTGCAGGCTCACACACTCACAGCTACACGGGAGGTGAATAAAGGCCGGAGAGGAAGCCAGACAGGATTTGCTTCTTTTGCTTGCACCACAATGCAGTGCTGAAAGAGGAGGAATCTACATAAAAACGCCTTCCTGGCAACGCCCAAATGCCCTGCTGCCATGCAGATAAACACTGGCAGCGGCAGCAAGTGCATGCCCACAGCCACCCCTTGTTCCTTCACACCTTGTATCAGCTGTAATCCAGTCCAGTCCAGTGCTGCCTGCTGAGCAGCACTGACCAACACTGCCTGGGCCCAGGCTTTTATCTCTGAGGCCCCATTATGATGTCAGAAAGCTGGCTCTGGAATCCTGAGGGCTCCACTATGACACGTGCAAAGTTCCGTCTGAACTTTATATAAGACGGTGAGGCTCAGTCAGTCACTCAGTGTTGCCTGAGAGGGCAACACTGCAACAGCCGGCCGCCAGGCTGTCTTTTTTTTGCACAGCTAGTTGCCTCCAGGAGGCCACAAGAGGGAGACAAGGGACTGCAAAATGGAAAATAGGCATCCACCAACTTTACAGACAACTTCTCCTTGCTCCTACAACCTCCATCCTTGCACAGTTTGTTATTCTTCTAGGTAACATAGTAACAAATCCAAATTGCTGCTCTCTTTGTAGGCAAGCAAGGCTTTGTTGCAACTGCAATTCTTACTTCTTCTTGAAATGTAGGGACGACAGTACATTCCATCACATCCATCTAGTGTACACAGGTAGGTCCATTGTGGCGGGCAGGCGAGCGGGCGGGCTGCTTTATTGGCTGTTTGCTGTTCCCCTACTCCACTCCACTATTTGACTGTTGTGCTGCATCAATCAATCAATCAATCAATCAATCAATCAATCAATCAATCAGTGGCTGGCTCAGGTGCAGCTCTTTAACTTACCTAAAAGGGAGGGCGGAGAGAAGACAAGGAAGGTGAATGAGGTGTTCCAATGTGAAATGCCGGAAACACAGAAACACAGACGACACACAACAAGAGGTGGCAATCTATTCATTAATTGCATTTAATCAATGAGCTCATTATCACTCATGCATTGTCCAACAGGTGTTGAAATAATGGGATTAAAAGGGGAGATCCCTTCAGAAAGACAGAAACAATAGCAAAGACAAAAAACACTTTTGGAATCTGCTTTTAGTCAACACATAAGGAAAGGGTGCACCGGTCCTGGAAATACTGCAATACCAGGTCAATGCGTGGAGTGGACAGAGCAAGCTCTATTTCCATCTCCCTGTTCTAAAAATCCATTTAATATATGGTCCCCAGATAGGGGACGTATCAGATATTAAACTGATAAGAACAGATACTACACTTGATCTTAGCCAAAAGGCCGAGAAGCGATAACCCGAACGGGCCGCGCGTTGCCCGAGCCTGCCCGATACTGCTGTTCAGCCCTTGCAGCGATTCAGCCTACTTCTAGGCAATTCCATGGGGCCCTGCAGGCTCACACACTCACAGCTACACGGGAGGTGAATAAAGGCCGGAGAGGAAGCCAGACAGGATTTGCTTCTTTTGCTTGCACCACAATGCAGTGCTGAAAGAGGAGGAATCTACATAAAAACGCCTTCCTGGCAACGCCCAAATGCCCTGCTGCCATGCAGATAAACACTGGCAGCGGCAGCAAGTGCATGCCCACAGCCACCCCTTGTTCCTTCACACCTTGTATCAGCTGTAATCCAGTCCAGTCCAGTGCTGCCTGCTGAGCAGCACTGACCAACACTGCCTGGGCCCAGGCTTTTATCTCTGAGGCCCCATTATGATGTCAGAAAGCTGGCTCTGGAATCCTGAGGGCTCCACTATGACACGTGCAAAGTTCCGTCTGAACTTTATATAAGACGGTGAGGCTCAGTCAGTCACTCAGTGTTGCCTGAGAGGGCAACACTGCAACAGCCGGCCGCCAGGCTGTCTTTTTTTTGCACAGCTAGTTGCCTCCAGGAGGCCACAAGAGGGAGACAAGGGACTGCAAAATGGAAAATAGGCATCCACCAACTTTACAGACAACTTCTCCTTGCTCCTACAACCTCCATCCTTGCACAGTTTGTTATTCTTCTAGGTAACATAGTAACAAATCCAAATTGCTGCTCTCTTTGTAGGCAAGCAAGGCTTTGTTGCAACTGCAATTCTTACTTCTTCTTGAAATGTAGGGACGACAGTACATTCCATCACATCCATCTAGTGTACACAGGTAGGTCCATTGTGGCGGGCAGGCGAGCGGGCGGGCTGCTTTATTGGCTGTTTGCTGTTCCCCTACTCCACTCCACTATTTGACTGTTGTGCTGCATCAATCAATCAATCAATCAATCAATCAATCAATCAATCAATCAATCAATCAATCAATCAATCAATCAGTGGCTGGCTCAGGTGCAGCTCTTTAACTTACCTAAAAGGGAGGGCGGAGAGAAGACAAGGAAGGTGAATGAGGTGTTCCAATGTGAAATGCCGGAAACACAGAAACACAGACGACACACAACAAGAGGTGGCAATCTATTCATTAATTGCATTTAATCAATGAGCTCATTATCACTCATGCATTGTCCAACAGGTGTTGAAATAATGGGATTAAAAGGGGAGATCCCTTCAGAAAGACAGAAACAATAGCAAAGACAAAAAACACTTTTGGAATCTGCTTTTAGTCAACACATAAGGAAAGGGTGCACCGGTCCTGGAAATACTGCAATACCAGGTCAATGCGTGGAGTGGACAGAGCAAGCTCTATTTCCATCTCCCTGTTCTAAAAATCCATTTAATATATGGTCCCCAGATAGGGGACGTATCAGATATTAAACTGATAAGAACAGATACTACACTTGATCTTAGCCAAAAGGCCGAGAAGCGATAACCCGAACGGGCCGCGCGTTGCCCGAGCCTGCCCGATACTGCTGTTCAGCCCTTGCAGCGATTCAGCCTACTTCTAGGCAATTCCATGGGGCCCTGCAGGCTCACACACTCACAGCTACACGGGAGGTGAATAAAGGCCGGAGAGGAAGCCAGACAGGATTTGCTTCTTTTGCTTGCACCACAATGCAGTGCTGAAAGAGGAGGAATCTACATAAAAACGCCTTCCTGGCAACGCCCAAATGCCCTGCTGCCATGCAGATAAACACTGGCAGCGGCAGCAAGTGCATGCCCACAGCCACCCCTTGTTCCTTCACACCTTGTATCAGCTGTAATCCAGTCCAGTCCAGTGCTGCCTGCTGAGCAGCACTGACCAACACTGCCTGGGCCCAGGCTTTTATCTCTGAGGCCCCATTATGATGTCAGAAAGCTGGCTCTGGAATCCTGAGGGCTCCACTATGACACGTGCAAAGTTCCGTCTGAACTTTATATAAGACGGTGAGGCTCAGTCAGTCACTCAGTGTTGCCTGAGAGGGCAACACTGCAACAGCCGGCCGCCAGGCTGTCTTTTTTTTGCACAGCTAGTTGCCTCCAGGAGGCCACAAGAGGGAGACAAGGGACTGCAAAATGGAAAATAGGCATCCACCAACTTTACAGACAACTTCTCCTTGCTCCTACAACCTCCATCCTTGCACAGTTTGTTATTCTTCTAGGTAACATAGTAACAAATCCAAATTGCTGCTCTCTTTGTAGGCAAGCAAGGCTTTGTTGCAACTGCAATTCTTACTTCTTCTTGAAATGTAGGGACGACAGTACATTCCATCACATCCATCTAGTGTACACAGGTAGGTCCATTGTGGCGGGCAGGCGAGCGGGCGGGCTGCTTTATTGGCTGTTTGCTGTTCCCCTACTCCACTCCACTATTTGACTGTTGTGCTGCATCAATCAATCAATCAATCAATCAATCAATCAATCAATCAATCAATCAATCAATCAGTGGCTGGCTCAGGTGCAGCTCTTTAACTTACCTAAAAGGGAGGGCGGAGAGAAGACAAGGAAGGTGAATGAGGTGTTCCAATGTGAAATGCCGGAAACACAGAAACACAGACGACACACAACAAGAGGTGGCAATCTATTCATTAATTGCATTTAATCAATGAGCTCATTATCACTCATGCATTGTCCAACAGGTGTTGAAATAATGGGATTAAAAGGGGAGATCCCTTCAGAAAGACAGAAACAATAGCAAAGACAAAAAACACTTTTGGAATCTGCTTTTAGTCAACACATAAGGAAAGGGTGCACCGGTCCTGGAAATACTGCAATACCAGGTCAATGCGTGGAGTGGACAGAGCAAGCTCTATTTCCATCTCCCTGTTCTAAAAATCCATTTAATATATGGTCCCCAGATAGGGGACGTATCAGATATTAAACTGATAAGAACAGATACTACACTTGATCTTAGCCAAAAGGCCGAGAAGCGATAACCCGAACGGGCCGCGCGTTGCCCGAGCCTGCCCGATACTGCTGTTCAGCCCTTGCAGCGATTCAGCCTACTTCTAGGCAATTCCATGGGGCCCTGCAGGCTCACACACTCACAGCTACACGGGAGGTGAATAAAGGCCGGAGAGGAAGCCAGACAGGATTTGCTTCTTTTGCTTGCACCACAATGCAGTGCTGAAAGAGGAGGAATCTACATAAAAACGCCTTCCTGGCAACGCCCAAATGCCCTGCTGCCATGCAGATAAACACTGGCAGCGGCAGCAAGTGCATGCCCACAGCCACCCCTTGTTCCTTCACACCTTGTATCAGCTGTAATCCAGTCCAGTCCAGTGCTGCCTGCTGAGCAGCACTGACCAACACTGCCTGGGCCCAGGCTTTTATCTCTGAGGCCCCATTATGATGTCAGAAAGCTGGCTCTGGAATCCTGAGGGCTCCACTATGACAGGTGCAAAGTTCCGTCTGAACTTTATATAAGACGGTGAGGCTCAGTCAGTCACTCAGTGTTGCCTGAGAGGGCAACACTGCAACAGCCGGCCGCCAGGCTGTCTTTTTTTTGCACAGCTAGTTGCCTCCAGGAGGCCACAAGAGGGAGACAAGGGACTGCAAAATGGAAAATAGGCATCCACCAACTTTACAGACAACTTCTCCTTGCTCCTACAACCTCCATCCTTGCACAGTTTGTTATTCTTCTAGGTAACATAGTAACAAATCCAAATTGCTGCTCTCTTTGTAGGCAAGCAAGGCTTTGTTGCAACTGCAATTCTTACTTCTTCTTGAAATGTAGGGACGACAGTACATTCCATCACATCCATCTAGTGTACACAGGTAGGTCCATTGTGGCGGGCAGGCGAGCGGGCGGGCTGCTTTATTGGCTGTTTGCTGTTCCCCTACTCCACTCCACTATTTGACTGTTGTGCTGCATCAATCAATCAATCAATCAATCAATCAATCAATCAATCAATCAATCAGTGGCTGGCTCAGGTGCAGCTCTTTAACTTACCTAAAAGGGAGGGCGGAGAGAAGACAAGGAAGGTGAATGAGGTGTTCCAATGTGAAATGCCGGAAACACAGAAACACAGACGACACACAACAAGAGGTGGCAATCTATTCATTAATTGCATTTAATCAATGAGCTCATTATCACTCATGCATTGTCCAACAGGTGTTGAAATAATGGGATTAAAAGGGGAGATCCCTTCAGAAAGACAGAAACAATAGCAAAGACAAAAAACACTTTTGGAATCTGCTTTTAGTCAACACATAAGGAAAGGGTGCACCGGTCCTGGAAATACTGCAATACCAGGTCAATGCGTGGAGTGGACAGAGCAAGCTCTATTTCCATCTCCCTGTTCTAAAAATCCATTTAATATATGGTCCCCAGATAGGGGACGTATCAGATATTAAACTGATAAGAACAGATACTACACTTGATCTTAGCCAAAAGGCCGAGAAGCGATAACCCGAACGGGCCGCGCGTTGCCCGAGCCTGCCCGATACTGCTGTTCAGCCCTTGCAGCGATTCAGCCTACTTCTAGGCAATTCCATGGGGCCCTGCAGGCTCACACACTCACAGCTACACGGGAGGTGAATAAAGGCCGGAGAGGAAGCCAGACAGGATTTGCTTCTTTTGCTTGCACCACAATGCAGTGCTGAAAGAGGAGGAATCTACATAAAAACGCCTTCCTGGCAACGCCCAAATGCCCTGCTGCCATGCAGATAAACACTGGCAGCGGCAGCAAGTGCATGCCCACAGCCACCCCTTGTTCCTTCACACCTTGTATCAGCTGTAATCCAGT